>NW_016908418.1:2892309-3044044 GCF_001483705.2 Eufriesea mexicana
GCGCAGAAACCCACCGAAGAACAAAAGGCAGCACAAAAGTTGAAGCTATACCAACCATACATGACCATAACCAACCTAACCGAACGTAACGTGACCCAACGTATTGCGCCGAGTTCACTACTGCTGGCCTTCCCAGAACGAATGTGAAAATATTAAAGCACTGTTGTGAGCAGGAATCCACCTAATAGCAAACTATAGCTCTAATGTCGCACATATTTTCTCCTAACCTAACGGAACAGAACATAACGAAACGTAACCTAACTAAACCTAACGTGCCGCGTCCACTGTTGTTGGCCACACTCGAGCCAAGCAGAAGTGATTAGCAGAGAGTTGAACGCAGATATCATTATAATCGCGGAGTATATCAGAAAACTCGAAGATACCAATACCTAAGCCAAACCAACAGAACATAGCCAAACATAGCATATATCAACCCAACGTGCCCAGACTGCTATAGATGCCCCCCCCCCCCAGGGCAAAGCAGGAGATACTAGAGTACAGTAGAGCGCAGAAATCCGCCGAATAGCGGTGTACGGCGCAAAAGTAGAAGCTATCCTGACCAAACATGGCCTAACCCATCCTAGCCCAACGTAACCTGACTTAATGTGACGAGCCGAGATCTCTATAACTGGCCTTCCCGGAGCCCATCTGTCATTACTAAATCACTGCGGGGAGCAGAAATCCTCCTAATAGCAGACTATAGCACTAAAGTCGTACCTATCATCTCCAAACCTATCCAAACCTAACATAACCAAACGTAACCTAACACAACCTAACAAGCTGCGACCATTATTGCCGGACTCCCCAGAGCCAAGATGAAAATATGAAAGCGCTGTGGTGAGCAAGGACCCTCCGAATAGCATACTATAGCACAATAGTCAAAGCTATCCTCTCCTAACCTAACCAACCGAGACATAGACACACGTAACGTAACTCAACCTAACGCGCAAGGTCCGATATTGTTGCCGTCCCCAAAGCCAAGCTGGGCATAGTAGAGCACAGCAGAACGCAGGAATCCTCCGGATAGCAGTGCATAGCTCTAAAGTTAAAGCAGTCCTGACCAAACTTTGCCCGATCCAACCTAACCCAACGTAACATGACACAATGTAACGTGCAGAGACCACTATTACTGGCCTTCCCATAGCCAAGCTGGAATCGTGAGAGCACTGTAGGTTGCAGAGATCCACCTAATAGCAGACTATACCTCTAAAGTCAAAGCTACCCTCTCCTAACCTAACAAACCGTAACATAACCGAACGTAGCCTAACACAGCCTAACGTGCCGCGACCGCCACTACTGGACTACGCTGAGTCAAGCGGAGAAGACTAGTGGAAAGGAGAATGCAGATGTCAATATAATCGCAGTGTACATCAGCAGAGACAAAGCTACCCAAACCTAACGCAAACTAACTGGACATAACCAAACATAGCATGGCACTGCCTAATGTGCGGTGGCCGATATTATTGCCCGCCCAAGAGACAAGCAGTACATACTAGAGCACAGTAGAGCACAGATATCCAACGAATAGAAGTGCATTGCACAAAAGGTAAGCTATCCTAATCAAACCTAGCCTAACCGAACATAACGAGACGTAGCCTGACCCAACACAACGTGCCGAGGCCACAATTTCTGGACCACCCAGATCCAACCTGAAAGTATAAGAGCACTGTAGGGCGCAGGTAACCACCTCATAGCAGACTATAGCGCTAAAGCCAAAGGTATCCTCTCCGAACCTGAAAAATCGTAACATAGCCATACGTAACATAACTCGACCAAACGTGCCGTGACCACTACTGCTGGACTCCCCAGAGCCAAGCAGGACACATTAGTGGAGAGCAGGATGCAGAAATCCATAGAACCGCAGTGTATATCAGAAAAGTAGAAGCTACCGCGGCCTAACCCAAACACACAGAACATAAACAAACATAGCCTGCTTCAACCTAACGCGCCCAGATCGATATTGTTGCTCTACCCACGACCAAGCAGGACATGTTAGGGCACAGTAGGGCGCAGAAATCAAACGAACAGCAGTGTACAGAACACGAGGTAAAACTTCTCTGACCAAGCTTATCTTGACCCTGCCTAATAGAAAGAAACATGACACAATGTAACGTGCAGGGGCCACTATTGCAGGCCTTTCCAGGGCCAAGCTGAAGACATTTGAGCACTTTATGACGCCGGAATTCACCTAATAGCAGACCATAGCACAAATGTCAACGCTATCCTCTCCTAACATAACCAAACGTAACATATCCGAACGTATCCTAACATGCACTGTTGTGCCGTGACCGCTATTTCTGTCATCCTCAGAGTGAAGAAGGACATACTAGAGCGCAGTAGGGCGCAGAAATCCAACGAACAGCACTGTACAGAAGAGAAGTTGAAGCTATTCTGACCAAACTTATCCTAACCCCACCTGACCGAACGTAACCTGATTCAACGTAACGTGCCGAGAACACTAATGTTGGCCTTGCCAGAACCAAGCTGGAAATTTTGGAGCACTGTAGGGCGCAGGGATCTACCTAATGGAGGACCAAAGCACTAAAGTCAAAGGTATCCTCCAATAACCTAACCAACCGTACAAGACCAAAAGTAGCCTGGCACAGCATAACGTACTGCGACCACTATTGCTTGCCTCGACAGTGCCAAGCAGAACACATTAGCTTTGACTAGAATGCAGAAATCCATAGAATCCCAGTGCATATCAGAAAAGACATGGATACCATAAGTAACGGAGCGTAACCAGACATAGCGTAACTCAAACATACGTCCCCAGACCGCTATTGCTGCCCATCCCAGAACCAAGCAGGACATACTAGAGCACAGTAGAGCGCAGAAATCCAACGGATAGCAGTGTTCAGCAAATAAGTTTTAGTTATCCCCTCCAAACTTAGCCTGAACCAATCTAACCGAACGCAACCTGACACAACATAGCGTGCCGCGACCACAATTGCTGGTCACGCCAGAACCAAGCAGAACACATTAGTAGAGAGTAGATCGCAAAAGTCCATAGAATCGCAGCATACATCAGATTAGTCAAGGCTACCAAAGTCAAGCCCAATCCCACTGATCATATGCAAACATAGCCTGATTAAACCTAACGTGCCGAGACCACTATCGCAGGCCTCCACAGAGCCAAGCAGAATATACTAGAGCACAGCAGAATGCAGAAATCCACCACATTACAGTGTAAAGCACAAATGTCAAACATATTGTGACCTAACATATCCTACCCATGCGTAGTATAACCCAACATAAAGTGACGAGGCCAGTATTGCTGCCATACCCAACGCCAAGCAGAGCATACTAGAGCACACTAGGGCGCATAATTCCACCAAATATCGGTGTGCCGCGCAAAAGACAAGGTAGCATACCCTAACCTATCCGAACGCAACACAAGTAAACGTAGCCAAGCTCAACCTAGCATTCCGAGACAACCATTGCTGGCCTACACAGAGCCATGAAGAATATACCTTAGCACAGCAGAGCCCAGAGATCCAGCGAATTGTAGTATATAGCACAAAAGTCAAACGTATCCTGATCTAACATTGCCTAACCTAACCAATCCAAACGCAGCGTTACCAAACATAACGTGACGAGACCGACATTGCAGGCCTATCCAGCGAAAAGCAGAACATATTAGAGCACATTAGGGAGCAGAAATCGGCCGAATAGCGGTGTATAGCACAACAGACAAACATCCCCTGACATAAGCTGTCCTTACCTTACTTATCCAAACGTAGTGTATCCAAACATAACCAGTCGAGGCCAACATTCCTGGACTACACATATCCTGGCAGACCACAATAGAGCACATTAGAGCGCAGAAATCTGCCGAACAGCATCGAAGGGCGCTGAGGTAAAAGTAGCCTAATCTAACAGAGCCAAACGTAACACATCCAACCGAAGCATAACACATCCTGATATGGCCAGACCACTATTGCTGCCCTCCACAGAGACAAGCAGAATGTGCTAGAACACAGAAGACCGCAGATACCACCGCACTGCAGTCAATAGCACTAAGGCAGAAGATACGCTATTATAACCTGGCACAACCTAACATAACCGAACATTACATAACTCTACGTCACGTGCCGCGAACACTGCTCCTGGCCTCCGCAGAGCCAAACAGAATGTAGTAGAGCATAGTAAATAACAGGAATATACCCAACAACAGTGTATAGCACGAATGTAAAAGCAATAACGTCCAAGTATATCCAAGCCTGATCTAACCAATCGTAACATAACTGAACCTATCGTACCACAGCATTTACTGCTCGCCTCCCCAGAGTCGAGCAGAGCATAGTAGAGCGACGTAGCCCGCAAAGGTTCAGCGAATATCAGCGTACTGCGCAAAAGACGAAGGTATCCTAGCCCTACCTGGCCAAACCTAACCTAGCCGAACGCAGCATGGCACAATATAACATGCCGCGACCACTGCCCCTGGATACTCCTGATCCAGGCAGAGTGTAGCAGAGTATAGGAGACGACAGAAATCCACCGAATAACAGTGGATAGTACGAAAATCAAAGCTAACCTAACCAAACTTATACCAACCTAGCCTAACCAAGCATAATCGTACACAAAATAACGTGCGCGGACCACTACTGCTCGCCTGCACATAGTCTTGCAGTAAACAGTAAAGAAATGTAGCGCGCAGAAATCCCCCGAATAGCGGCGTAAAGCACAAGAGTCTAAGAAGTCCTAACCAAGCCATCCTAACCTACCCTAACGAAACGTAGCATGACTCAACCTAACGTGCCAAGAACACCATTGCTGGCCTCCCAGATCCAAGCTGCATATACTAGAGCACAGCGGAGCGCAGATATCCACAGCAAAGCAGTGTATAACACAAAAGCCTGGCATACAGTGTCATTACTTGTCACTGTCATGACCCATGCAAACGTAGTGTGTATGAACATAGCGTGACGAGACCAATACTGCTGGCATCGTCAGAGCCAGGCACAGCATAACGGAGCATGTGAGAGCGCAGAAATCTACCGAAATGCAGTGAATAGCACAAAGGTCAAGGTAGCCTCTCTTAACATAGCCAAACGTAACACAACCAAACGAAGCATAACGAGGTCTAACATGACCACACCACTATTGCTGGCCTCTACGTAGGCAAGCAGAATGTACTAGGCCGCAGCAGAGAGCAGAAATCCACCGAATTCCAGTGAATAGCGCAAAGGATACAGATATCCTAGCCTAACATAACCGAACGTAGTATAACTCATTATGACTTCCCGCGACCACTTCTCCTGGCCTCACCGTAGCGAGGCAGAATGTAGTAGAGCACAGTAGATCACCGAAGCCCACCGAAAAACTGTGTATAACACGCAAGACAAAGTAGCCTCTCTCAACCTAGCCAAACGTAAAGAAACCCAAACGTAACATAACTCAACCTAGCATGGAGAGACTAGTATTGCTGACCTCCACAGAGATAGGTAGGGTGTAATACTGCCCTGTCGTTCACATAAATCCCCCGCATTGCAGTGAATGGCACGAAAGTCTAAGATATCCTAACATAACTTGACTTAACCTAACCTAACCGAACGTAACGTAACTCAAAGTAACGTGCCGCGACTATCGCTGGACTCACCAGGGCCAAGCAGAATATAGTAGAGCACAGTCGAGTGTAGAAATCATCCGAACAGCAGCGTATAGTACAAAAGTCAAAGAAATCCTAACCGAGCCTTCCTAACCTAACCAATTGAAACGTAACTTTACTCAAGCTAACGTGCCCGGACCACAATTACTGGCATCCCCAGAGCCAAGCCGATCATACTATAGGACATTAGAGCGCGGATACCCACCGAATAGCGGTGTATAGCACAAAAGGCAAAGTAGAATATCCCAACCAAGCCAAACGTATCATAACCAAACGTAACCTAACTCGGCCCATTACAACGATACCAATGTTGCTGGCCTCCAAGAGGAAAAGGAGAGCCCGCTAGAACACAGTAGTGCGCAGAAACCCACCTCATTTCAGCGAACAGCACAATAGTCGAAGATGTCCTAACCTAACCTGACGTAACCAATCATAACCAAACGTACCCTAACTAAACCTAACGTGCCGACATCACTATCGCTGGCCTCGCCAGAGCAGAGCAGTTCTTACTGAAGGACAATAGGGCGCAGAAGTCCATAGGATCGCAGTGTGTAGCACAGAAATCGTATATATCAAGACCTAACCCATGCTAACGTAACCTAACCAAACGTAGCATACATCAACTTAACGTGCCGCGGCCACTATTGCTGGCCTCCACAGGGCGAAGCAGAATGTAGTAGAGCTCCGGCGTGCGCAGAAATCCACCGAGCATCAGTGTTTAACACGAAAGTCGAAGCTACCGTTGCCGAACTCTATCCAACCTAAACAAACCAACGCAGCGTAACACAACCTATCGTGCCGAGACCACTATTACTGGCCACCCCAGGTCCAAGCAGAGCATACTATAGCACATTAGAGTGTGGGAACACACCGAATAGCAGTGTATGTCACAAAAGGCAAAGTGGAACGTCCTAACCAAGCCTGACGTAACATAACCAAACGCACCCTATCTCAACCTAACGTACCGTGAGCAATATTGCTGGCATTCCCATTGCTAAGGGGAAAACACTAGAGCACGGTCTAGCACAGAAAACCACCGCATTTAGGTGTAAGCACAAAAGTCGAACATAATCAGACATAACTTTGCCTAACCTAACGAATCCAAATGTAGTGTAACTCAACATAACGTGACGAGAATAATATTGCTGGCCCCATAGAGCCAAGCAGGGCATATTAGAGCACATTAGATCACAGAAATCAACCGAAGAGCAGTGAATAGCTCAAAAGACAATGTAGCCTGTCCTAACCTAATCAAACGTAACATAACAGAAAGTAACATAACTCAACCTAACATGGCGAAACCGCTGGTACAGGGCTCCACAGAGACAAACAGAATATACTAGAGTACATCAGAGCGCAGAAATCCACCGCATTGCTATGAATCGCACGAAAGCCGTAGATACCCTAACCACACCTGACCAAATCTAACCTAACCAGACGAAGCATAGCCCAATATGACGTGCCGCGACCACTGCTCCTGGACTCCCCGAAGCCAAGATGAATACTGTAGAGCAGAGTAGATCGCAGGAATTCACCGAAAAACTGAGTGCAGCCCGAAGGTCAGATATATGCTAGCAAAACATAGCCCATCCTAATGTAGTCAAACATAACCAAACTCCAAGAAACGTGCCACAACCACTATTGCGCGCCTCCCCAGAGTCGGGCAGAACACAGTGGAGCAATGTAGAGAGCAAAAATCCATCGAATAGCAGTGTGTGGCACAAGAGTCAATGAAATCCGAGCCGTGCCTTCATACCCTACCATAACAAAACGTAGCATAACTCATCCTAACGCGCCGATACCACTATTACTGGCCACCCCAGAGCTCAGCGAAACATATTGGAGGTAAGTAGGGCGCATAAATCCTGCGAATGTCTGTGAATGGCAAGAAAGTCTAAGATACTCTGTCCTCACGTAACAAAACTTGTCCTACGCAGACGTAGCCTAACTAAACTTAACGCGCCGGAACCACTATTGCTGGCCTCTCCTGATCCATGCGCAAGATATTAGAACGAAGTAGAGCGCAAAAGTCGAAGGATAGCAGTGTACAGCACAAATGTCTAAGCTACCCTGTGCTAACCTCACCAGACGTGACATAACCAAACGTGCCGAGGCCACGATTGCTGGCATCCACAGAGACAAGCAGAATGTACTAGAGCACAGTTGAGGGCAGAAATCCAGCGCACTGCGGTGAAGAGTTCAAAAGACGTAGTCATCCTGGCATAACTTGACCTAACCTAACCTTACCAAATGAAGCATAACTCATAATATCGTGAGGCGAACACTACTGCCGGACGCCCCAGAGCCAAGCAGGATACAGTAGAGCGCAGTAGATCACAGGAAACCGCCGGATAATAGGGTACAGCACGAAAGCCGAAGCCATCCCAACCAAACATTGCCTAACATAACCTATTCGAACTTAGCCTAACTCAACGCAACGAACAGCGGTCACTATTCCTGGCGTGCCCAAGGCTAAGCGGAATACAGTAGAGTACAGTAGAGATCACAAATCCACCGAATAACAGCGCATAGCACGAAAGTCAAAGCTATCCGAACCAGACTTATACCAACCTAGCCTAGCCAAGCATAATCGTACACAAAATAACGTGCCCGGAACACTACTGCTCGCCTTCCCACAGTCGTGCAGTAAACAGTAGAGAAATGTAGCGCGCAGAAATCCACCGAACAGCACAGTATGCTACAATATTCGAGGATAATCTAACCCAACCAATCCTAACATGGCCTAACAACACGTAGCATAAGTGAACATAATGCCGCGAATACTGCTGCTGGCATCCCTAGAGCCAAGCAGAATACAGTAGAGCAGTGTAGATCGCAGGAGCACACGGAAGCACAGTGTAAAGTACGAAGGACAAAGGTATCCTTACCGAACATAACCTACCATAACCTAACCGAAAGTAACCTAACCCAGTCTGACTTGCCAGGGCCACTATTTCTCTCCTCCCCAGGGTCGCGCAGAGTACAGTAGAGCAATGTAGAGCGCAGAAATCCAACAAATAACAGGGTAAAGCGCAAATGTCGAAAAAATCCTAACCGAACATTCCTAACCTAACCTAACGAAGCGTAACCTATGTCAACATGGCGTGCTGAGGCCACTATTACTGGACACACCAGAGCCGAGCAGTGTATACTAGAGCACATTAGATCGAAGACATCCACCGAATAGCAGTGTACAACACAATAGTCAAAGTAGCCTGTCCTGACATAGCCAAACGTAACACATCCATACGGAGCATAACCCAACCTAACACGACGAAACCGCCATTTCTGGCCTGCACAGAGAACAGCGAGATTCACTGGAGCACAGAGGAATGTAGAAATCCACCGCATTGCAGTGAATAGTATAAAAACCGTAGATACCCTAGCATAACGTGGCCTAACCTAACCTAACCGAACGTAGCATACGTTAACTTAACGTGCCGCGGCCAGCACTTCTGGCCTCCCCATGGCCTAGTAGAATATAGCAGGGCACGGTAGAGCACATAAATCCACAGGATAATAGTGTATAACACGAAAGTCAAAGCTATTCTAACCAAACATATCCTAACCTAACATAACCGAACGTAACCTAACCCGAACTAACGTACCGCGACCGCTATTGCTCGCCTGCCCAGAGTCGAGCAGAGTATAGTTGAATAATGTAGAGCGCAGGAATCCACCGAATAGCAGTGTAAAGCGAAAAAGCCAAAGAGATCCTAACAAAGCCTTACTTACCTACCCTAGCGAAACTTAACATAGCTCAACCAAACGTACCGAGACCACAGTTACTGGCCATCCCAGAGCCAAGCAGAATATATTTGAGCGCAGGTGGGAGCAGAAATCCGCCGAATGGCAGTGAATGTGACGAAAGCCTAAGATATTCCCTCCTAACGTAACCAAACTTGTCATATGCAAGCGTGGCCTAAATAAACCTAACGCGCCGAGACCACTATTGCTGGCCGGGACAGAGACAAGCAGAAAGTACTGATGCAGAGTAGAGCACAGAAATCTACCGCATTGCAGTGAGTAGCACAAAAGACCTAGATACCATAGCATAACCCGACCTAACACAACCTAATCAAAAGTGGCATAACTCAACATAGCGGGCAGAGACCACTGCTCCTGGCCTCCCCGTAGCCAAGCAGAACGTAGTAGGTCGCTGCAGATAACAGAAATACGCCGACTGAGATTGTATAACACGAATGTCAAAGCTATCCTCGCAACACTTAGTCTGATCTATCATCTCCAATCGTACCCTAACCCAAACTAATGTGCCGCGACCGCTATTGCTCGTCTCCACAGAGTCGAGCAGAGTATAGTGGAGCAACGTAGAGCGCAGAAATCCACCGAATAGCAATGTAGGTTACAAAAGTAGTGGATACCCTAACTTAACCTGGCCTAACCTAGTCTAACCGAACTTAGAATAAGAGACCATAAAGCCGCGACCACTGCTGCGGCCACCCCAGATCCAAGCAGAGCATATTAAGGCACATTAGGGCGGAGAATTCCAGGGATAGCATTGTGCAGCACAAAAGCCAAAGTAGCATATACTATCCTAGCCAAACGTAACGTAACCATACGTAACATAGCTCAAACTAACGTGACGTGACGCCTATTGTTATCCTCACCAGGTACAAGCAGACCACATTACAGGAGAGCAGAGCGCAGAAAGACAATGAATAGCGGCGTATAGGAGAAAAGTGAGAGATACTCTGTCCTAACCTAACCAATTGTAACATAACCAAACGTAACATAATTCAATCTAACGTGCCGACACCCATATTGCTGGCCTCCCCAGAGATCAGCAGTGCGTATTAGAGCAATGCTTAGCGCAGAAATCCACCGAATAGCAGTGTTTAACGCAAAAGTCAAAGCTATCCTATCCTAACCTAACCATTCGTAACACAGAGAAACGGAACATAATTCAGCCCCTCGTGGCGAGAACACTGTTGCTGGCCTCCCCAGAGACAAGCGCAATATACTAGAGAACATTAGAGAGCAGGAATCCACGGAACTGCAGTGTATAGCACAAAAGTCAAATGTGTAAAAACCTGCCTGACCTAACCTAAACTAACCAAACGCAGCCTAACTAAGCGTGACGTGCCGAAATCGTTACTTCTGGCTTCCCCAGCGCCAAGCAGGACATGCTAGGGCAGAGTAGAGCTCAGAGAGCCGTGGAATAGCAGCGTATAGCACAAAAGTCAAAGTTAGTCTCTCCTGTCCTAACCACACATAACGTAGCCAAACGTAACATAACTAAACCTAACGTGACGGAAAGTCTATTACTGCAATCCACAGAGCCATGCAGAGCATATTAAGGGAGGGTATTGCGCAGAAATCCATAGAATGGCAGTGTATAGCTCAAAAGTCAAAGCCGCCCTATCCGAAACAAGCCAAATGTAGCATAATCCTACGTAACCGAACTCAAACTAACTTGTCGCGGACATAATTGGTGGCCTCCACAGAGCCAAACAGAAGATATTAGAGCGCACAAGAGCGCAGAAATCCACCGAATAGCGGTTTATGGCACAAAAGCCGAAGAAATCCTAACCGAACCTTCCTAACCTAACGTAACGAAAGGGAACCTAACCCAACCTAACATGCCGAGATCACTGTTACTAGCCACCGCAGAGCCAATCAGTGCATATTATAGCACATGAGATAGCAGAAAACCACCGAACATCGGTGTAGAGCACAAAAGAAAAAGCCATCCCTTCATAATTTAACCAAGCGTACATAACAAACGTAGCATTATACAACCTAACCTGGCGTGAACACATTTCCTGGCCTACCCAGAGCCAAGCGGAACATATGAGAGCACAGTGGTACGCAGAAATCAACCGAATAGCAGAGTATAGCACAAGAGTCAGAGCTACAGTACCCTAACATAATCAATCGTTATATAACCAAGCGTAACCTAACTCTACCTAACGTACCGCGTTTACTATTGCTGGCCTCACGAAGCCCAGCAGAACATATTAGAGGAGAGTAGTGCACAGAAATCCATGGAATCGCAGTGTATAGCCGAAAACTCATAGCCATCCGAACCTAAGCCAGACTAATATAACCCAACTAAATGTTGCCTAGCCCAACATGACATGCCGCTACCACGATATCTGCCCTCCCAGGGCCAGACAGAATACAGTAGAGCACAGTGGAGCGCAGATGTCCACCGAACAACGGTGTATAGCACAAAAGTCATAACTATCCTCTCCTAACCTAACCAATTGTAATATAACCAAACGTAACGTAGCTCCATCTAATGTGCCGCGGTCACTATAGCTGGCCTCCACGGAGCCAAGCAGATCACATTAGAGCAACGTAGAGCGCACAAATCCAGCGAATAGCAGTGTATAGCGGAAAAGTCGAAGATATCCTATCCTAACCTGACTTAGCGTAACGTAACCAAACGTAACTTATCTCAGCCTAACGTCTCGAGACGTCTTTTGCTGACCTCCAGAGAGCCATGCAGAACATGTTGGAGGAGAGTAGAGTGCAGAAATCCATAAAACAGCAGTGTATAGCACAAAAGCCATGGCTAACCTAACCGAAGCTAACGACACTTAACCTAACTGAACGTAACATATCTCAGCCTATCGTGCCGGGACCACCATTTCTGGTCGCCCCAGAGCCAAGCAGAAAATATTAGGGCGCAGTAGGTCGTAGAAAGCTACCGAATAGCAGTGTATAGCACAAAAGTCAAAGCTACACCAAACAAACATAACAAATCCTTGCCTAACCAAACGTAGCACATCTCAAACTAGCTTGCACGACCAACATTCCAGGCGCCCCCAGGCACGAGCAGAGTGTGATAGCGCGCAGTAGAGCGCAAAAGGCCACAGAATAGCAGTGCGTAGCACAAAAGTCGAAGCTATCCTAAGCTAACGCAATGTAACCTAACCTAACCATACGTATTGTAGCTGAACTCAACTACTGCTGGACTCCCGAGATTCGAGCCGAAAATAGTAGAGCAACGTAGAGCGCACGAATCCGCCGAAGAGCAGTGTATAGCACAAAGGTCTAAGCTTCCCTATCCTAACCTAACCGAACGTAGCAGATCCAAACGTATCCTGACCCAACCTAACGAGCCGGCACCAATATTACCGGCCTCCGGAGAGACGAGCACAGTATACTAGAGCTCAGTAGAGAGTAGAAATCGACCGCATGGCAGTGTATAGAGCAAAAGTCAGAGATACCCTGCCAAACATAGCATAACCTATGATAACCGAACGTAACATAACAAAACCAAACGTGCCGCGACCACTTGCGCTGCCGTCACTAGAGACAAGCAGATCATGGTAGAGTACAGTATACCACAGAATTGCATAGAAGGTCAGTGCTGAGCACATATATCAAAGCTGTCCGAACCTAACCCAACCTATCCTAACCTCACCAAACGTAGCATAATTCAACCTAAAGTGCCGAGACCACTATTGCCGGCCTGCCCAGCGCCAAGAAGAACCTACTACAGCAAAGCAGCGCGCAGAAATTCACCGCGTTGTTGCGTATAGCACAATGGTCAATGATATCCCAACCTAACCTGGCCTAGCTTAACCTAACCGTACGTAGCATAGCACAGCGTAATGTGCCAAGACCACTGTTGCTGGCCTTCCCAGGATTGAGCAGAGCATAGTAGAGCCGGGAGCCCTTCGGATATCAGTGTATACCATGAAAGTCAAAGCTATCCAGAGCTAACCCATATTAACATAACCTAACCAAACGTAGCCTAAATCAACTCAACGTGCCGAAACCACGATTTCTGGTCTCCGCAGAGCCAAGCAGAACATATAGGAAAACAGTAGAGCGTAGAAATCTACCGCTTGCTGCGAATGGCACAATAGTCAAGAATACCCAGACCAAACCTAAGCAATCCTAACCTGACCGATCGTAAGGTAACTGAGCCTAACTTGCCGCGATCACTACCGCTGGCGTCCACAGAGTCTGGCGGAACAAGATAGAGCACAGTAGAGCACAGAAGTCCGTGGAATATCCATGTCGAGCACAAAAGTCACAGCTACGCTAACCTAACCCAACATAACATAATCTCGCCGAACGCAATCTAACTGAACTCAACGTGCCGCGACCAGCATTGCTGGACTCCACAGGGACAAGCAGAGCATATTAGAGGGAAGCAGATCGCTGAAATCCATAGAATCGCCGTGTACAGCAGAAAAGTCCAAGTTATCCAAGCCTAGCCTAAGCTAACCTAACATAACGAAACGCAACCTGTCTCAAACTAATGTGCCGAGAGCACGATTCTCGGCATCCCCAAAGTCAAGCAGAATATACTAGAGCACAGCAGAGCGTAGAAATCCGACGGATTGCAGTGTACAGCACAAAAGTCAAAGCTTACCTGACCAAATATTGCCGAACATGACCTAACCGATCGTAACATAGCTAAACCCAACGTTCCGTGGACACTATTGCTTACCCCCACAGAGTCGAGCAGAGCATACCGGAGCAATGTAGAGCACAGGGAGCCACTGAATAGCAGTGTATCGCACAAAGCTCAGAGAAATCCAGACCGAACCTTCCTAACGTTATCTCACGAAATGAATCATAGCTCAGCCTAAAGTGCCGAGACGACTATCACTGGCTACCCCAGAGCCAAGCAGAGTATATTAGAGCAATTGGACGACAGAAATCCGCGGAACAGCAGTGTATTGCACGAAATTCAAAGTAGCCTCTCCTAACCTAGCCAAACGTGACATACTCGATCATAGTCTAACTCAACCTAACATTACGAGACAACCATGGCTGGCCTCGACAGAGCCAAAGGGGCGACAATAAAAAACAGTAGATGGCAGAAATCCGCGTATAGCAGTGTATAGCACGAAGGTCTGAACTATACCATCCTAACATCACCAAACGTAACATAACTGAACGTAGCATAGCTTAGCCTAACATGACGATACCTCTGTTGCCGGCCTCCACAGAGACAAGCCGAATTTGCTAGGGACCGGCTATGCGCAGAAATCCAACGTATTGCAGTGCACAGGACGAAAGTGAAAGATACCCTAATATAACCTGACCCAAGCTAACCTTTCCAAACGTAGTGTAACTCAACATAACGTGACGAAACCGATATTGCTGCTCTCCCCAGAGCCAAGCAGAACATACTAGAGCGTATTAGTAGGAAGAAATTCACCGAATAGCAGTGTGCAGCATAAAAGTCAAAGCAGCCTATCCTAACCTTGCGAAGGGAAACACATCCAAACGGAGCCTAGCCAATCCGAACACGACGAGACCGCTGTTGCTATACCCCACAGAGGCAACCAGGATGTACTATAGTATAGTAGAGCACAGAAATCCAGCGTATTTCAGTGAACAGCATAAAAGCCGCAGATAACATAACCTATCCTGGCATAATCTAGCACAACGGAACATAGCATAACTCATAATATGGTGCCACGACCACTACTGCTGTCCACTGCAAAGACAAGCGGAACATATTAAACTACAGTAGATCACAGGAATCCACCGCACAGTAGTATACAGTACGAAAGTCATTGCTACAATAACCAAACTTAACCTTGCTTAGTCAAACCTGACTCAAATTAACGTGCCTCAACCACCACTGCTGGCATTCCCAGAGTCGACTGGAGAAGAGTAGAGCAATGCAGTGCGCGGAAATACACCGAATAGCAGTCTATAGCACAAAAGACAGAGAAACCCTAACCAGACCATCCTAACCTAACCTAACGAAACGTAACATAACTCAACTTAACGCGCTGAGACCACCATTGCTGGCCACACCAGAGCCAAGCAGAGCATATTAGAGCACAGTAGAGGGCGGAAATGCACCTTACAGCAGTGTGAGGCACAAAGAACTCAGCTGCTCTGTCCTAATGTAACCAAGCGTGTCATAAGCAAACGTAGCCTAACCCAACTTAACGCACAGAAAGCACGGTTGCTGGACACCCAGAGCCAAGCAGGAGACATTAGAACACAGTGGAGCGCAGAAATCCGCACATTGCTGTATAAAGGGCAAAAGTCAAGCAACCATATCCTAAGCTATCCAAACGTAACATACCCTGACGCAACCTAACCCAAATTAACATTACGAGCACACTATTGCCGGCATCCACTGAGGCAGGCAGGGTACACTAGAGCAGAGCAGTGCGCAGAATTCCACCGCAATGCAGTGAATAGCACAGGAGTCGAATACACACTTACCAAACCCATCCCAACCTAACCTAAGCAAACGTCACCTAGCTCAACCTAACGTGCTGAGACCGCTACTGCTGGCCTGCCCAGAGCAAAGAAGATAATTTTAGAACGCAGTAGACGGCAGAATTCCGCGGACAGCAATGTACAGCCAGAAGTCCAAGCTTTCATATCCTAACCTCACGAAACGCAGCACGCCGAACGTACCACAGCTCAACCTAACGTGCTGAGACTATATCGCTGGCCTCCATGGAGCCAAGCAGAATATACTAGAGCACAGCAGATCGCAGAAGTCCACCTCATTTCAACGTGCAGAGGAAAAGTCAAAGATAGCATAATCCTACTTGACCAAATCCAACCTAACCAATCTTAGCACAACCCAACATAACGTGCCGAGAAAACATCGCTGGCTTCTCCAGTGCCAAGCAGAATATACCAGAGCACAGCAGAGCGGAGAGATCCACCGCATTGCAGTGTATAGCGCAAAAGTCGCACACACCCTGCCCTAACCTGACCTAACCTAACCAAACCAAGCGTAACCTAACATAACCCAACGTGCCGAGGCCACTATTTCTGGCCTCCCCAGAGCCAAGCAGAATGCAATAGAGCACAGTAGATCACAGAAATCCACCGAGTTACAGTCTGTATCACGAAAGTCATAGCTATCCTAACCAAAGCTAGCCTAACCTAGCCTAACCAAACGCAAACTAACACAGCATAACGAGCCGCTAACGCCATTGCTCGAATCCCCAGAGTCGAGCAGAGTATAGGAGAGCAATGTAGAGCGCAGAGATCCACCGAATAGCAGAGTATAGCACAAAAGTCGTGGATATCCTAACCTAACCTGGCCTAACCTGACCTAGCTCTCCGCAGCACAACTCAATATAACGTGCCCCGTGCACTATTCCTCGCATCCCCAGAGTCAACCAGAGTATTTCAGAGCAACGTAGAGCGTAGAAATCCAACGAATAGCAGTGTAAAGCACAAAAGTGGAAGATCCACTAACCTAACATATCCGAATCAAACCTAACGAAACGTAGCAAAGCTAAGCCTAACGTGCCGAGAATAATATTGCTGGCCTCCAGAGACGAGTAGAATGTACTCGTGTACAGTAGAGTGCAAGAACTCCACCGCGTTGCAATGGAAAGCAGAAAAGTGGAAGATAACCTAACCTACCCTGATCGAAGATAACCTATCCAAACGTAGTGTAACTCAACATAACGTAGTGAGGCAATTACTGCTGGGCGCTCCAGAGCCAAGCAGAACGTATTAGAGCGCAGTAGAAAGAAGAAGTCCACCGAATAGCAATGAATAACACAAAAGTCAATGCTACCCTATCCACACATAGCCTAACCTGACCTAACTAATCATAACATAACTCAACCTAACGTGCCACGGCCACTATTGCACTCATCCCCGTGTTCGATCTGGGTATAGTAGAGCAACGCATAGCGCAGAAATCCACCGAATAGCAGTGTATAGCACAGAAGTCGAAGATACACTAACCTAACCAGACCTAACCTAACATAACCGGGCGTAGCATCTCTCAATATCACGTGCCTCGACCACAGCTGCTGTCATCACCAGGCCCAAGCAGAATATAGTTAAGCACAGTAGAGCGCAGAGTTCCACAGCATTGCAGCGCATAGAACAAAAGTCCACCCTAACCTAACATGTCCCAAGCTAACACTTCCAAATGTAGCGCTACTCAACAGAGGGTTCCGCGCACACGGCTGCCGGAAACCGCAGAACAAAGCAGAATATAGCAGAGCACAGTAGACGACATGAGACCATCGGATAATAGTGTATAGTACGAAAGCCGAAGCCACCCTAACCAAACGTAACCAGACATTACCTAATAAAACGTAGCCTAACTCAACATATCGTGCCGCGACCGCTATTGCTGGCCTCCCCTGGAACAAGCAGAATATAGTAGAGCAGGGTCGAGCGCAGGAATCCTCCTAATAGCAGTGCATAGCACGAAGGTCAAGGATAACCTGACCGTGCTTGATATTGCCTAATCAAACCGAGCGTAACATAGTTGAAACTAACGTGCCGAGAACACTATTGCAGGCCTACCCGGAGCCAAGCAGAAAATATTAGAGGGCAGTGGAGCTCAGAAACTCGCTGACAGCAGTGTATACCACAAAGTCTAAGCCATAGCATACTAAATTCACCAAGCGTAACCCACCCAAGCATAGCCTAACACAACCTAACGTACCGAGACAACAATTACTGGCCACCCAAGAGATAAGCAGAGCATGTTAGAACGCATTAGAACGCCGAAGTCCACCGAATAACAGTGTATAGCACGAATGTCCAGGTAGAAATACCTTACGTAGCCAAACGAAACGTATCCCGACGTAAGCTGGCTAAACCTAACATGACGAGACCACTACTGCTGGCCTCCACAGAGACAAGCAGTATGTACCAGGACACAGTCGTGCTCAGAAATCCACCGCATTGAAGCGAATAGCACAAAAGTCGAAGATATCCTAACCTAACCTGACCTAACCTATCCTAACGGAACCTAGCATGACTCAAGGAAACGTGTCGCGGCCACAGCTGCAGGCGTCTCAAAAGCCATGCATAATATAGTAGAGCACATAGGATCACAAGAATCCAGCACGTAATAGTGTATAGTACGAAAGTCAGTGCTGTCCTAACCGAACTTTGGCTTACCTAATCATACCAAACGTAAACTAACTCAAACTAACGTGGAATGACCACATCTGCTCCCCTCCCCAGAGTCGGGCGGAGTATGGTAGAGGAATGTTGAGCGCTAAAATGCACCGAATAGTGTATAGCACAAAAGTCAATGAAATCCTAACCAAAGCATCCAAACGTAACCAAACGGACCGAAACCTCATTCAACAGAACGCGCCGAGAACATCAGTACTGGCCACCCCAAAGTAAAGCAGGTCATGTTACAGCACAATAGGGGGCAAAGCTCCACCTTATGACAGCGAATGGCATAAAAGTCTAAGCTATTCTATCCTAACCTAACCAAACGTAATATAAGAAAACATAGCTAAACTCAACCTAACGTGCCGAGACCACTAATTCTGGTCTCCCCAGATCCAAGCAGAATACACTAGAGCACAGCAGAGCACAGAAGTCCACCGCATTGCACTGTATAGCACAAAAGTCATATCTATGCTATCCTAACATTACCAAACGTTACAGAATCGAACGTGGCATAACTCAACATAACGTCCCGCGACCACTATATATGGCTTCACATGAGCCCAAAAGAGTATACCAGAGCACAATAGAGCGCCGAAATCCACCGAATTGCAGTGCAAAGCAGAAAAGTGGAAGACACCCCAACCGAACCAAACTTATTCTAACCTACGCAAACGAAGTGTAGCCCAACATAACGTGATGAGAGAGATATTGTTGGACTCCACAGAGCCAAGCAGAAGATATTAGAGCACAGTAGAAAGGAGAAATCCACCGAATAAGTATGTATAGCACAAAAGTTATAGCAATCCTGACCAAACATATCCTGACACAACCAAACCGAACGTAACCTGACGCATCGTAATGTACCGAGACCACTATTGCTGGCCTTGCCAGAGACAAGCTGAAAATATTACAGCACTGTAGGGAGCGGAAATACCCCTAATAGAAGGCTGTTGTTCTAAAGCCAAAGCTATCCTCTCCTAGCCAAACCAAATTTAACTTAACCAAACGTCTCCTAACTCAACCCAACGTTCCGCGACCACTGCTGCTGTCCTCCGCAGATCCAAACAGAACACATTAGTGGGGAATAGAGCGCAGAAATACACAGAATAGCATTGTATAACGGAATAGTCGGAGATACCCAGACCTAACCCAAACCAACAGGACATAGCCAAACGTAGCCTGACTCAAGCTATCGTGCCGAGATCGCTATCGTTGCCCTCCCCAGAGCCAAGCAGGGCGTACCAGACCACAGTAGAGCGCAGATATCCCCCGAATAGCAGCGTACAGCACAAAAGTTAGAGCTATGCTGACCAAACGTTGCGTAACCCAACCAAAACGAACGTAACATGCCACAACGTAAGGTGCCGAGAACACTATTGCTGGCCATGCCAGAGCAAAGCTGAAAATATTAAAACACCGTAGGGAGCAGAATTCCACCTAATAGCAGACTATAGCACTTAAGTCGAAGCTACCCTCTCCCAACCTTACATATAGTAACATCCAAACGTGACATAACTCAACCTAACGTGCCGAGACCGCTATTATTGCCATCCCCAGAGCCAAGATGGACACACTAGAGCACAGCAGAGCGCAGAAATCCACCTAATAGCAGACTATGGCGCTGAAGTCAAAGCTATCCTCTCCAATCCTAGAGAATCTTAACAGAACCAATTATATCCCAACCCAAACTAACGTGCCGCGATCACTATTTCTGGCCTTCGCAGCGTCAAGCGGAACACACTAGTGTAGAGTTGAACGCAGAATCCACATAGTCGCGGTGTATATCAGAAACGTCAATGCTACCTACATAGCATAAGTTATCCTAACTTGCCGCGACTACACTTTCTGGCCTCCTCTGTGCGAAGCAGAACATACCAGAGCGCAGCACACCGCACAAATCCACCGCAGTTCAGTGTACAGTGCAAAAGTCGGAGATATCCTATCCGAACCAAAACAAACCTACCCTAACTAAACGTAACATAACTCTACCTACCGCGACGTGGCTACTCTTTCTGGAATCCCAAGAGCATAGCAGATCATATAGGATCACAGTTGAGCGCAGAAGCCGCCAAATTGCAGTGCATAGCACAAAGGTCAAAGCTATCCACTCCAACCTTAACCCGGCGCAATATAGACAAACGTAGCACAAATGATCCTAACATACCGAGACCACAATTACTGCTCTCCCCAGAGCCGAGCAGGGTATATTAGAGAAGAGTAAAGAGCAGAAATCCACCGAATGGCTGTGTATGGTACAAAAGTCGAAGCTATCCCGTCCTAACCTAGCCAAACGTAACATAACTAATCGCAACCAAATCCAATCTAACGTGCCTAGACCATTATTGCTGGCCTCCCCATCTCCAAGCGGAACATATTAAAGGAGACTAGAGCGCAGAAGTCCAAAGAATGGCAATGTATAGCAGAGGAGCCAAAGTTATTCTGAGCCAACTCAGACTAACCTAACGTAGCCAAACGTAACATAGCTCAAAATAGCGTGTCGCGACCACTGTTACTGGCTTCGCCAGAGGCCAGCAGAATATATTAGTGCAATGCAGAGCGCAGGAATCGACCTGATAGCTGCGTACAGCACAAAAGTCGTAGGTATAATGCCCAAACCTATCCTAGCCTATCTAACCAAACGAAACGTAACTCAACCTGACGGGCCGCGACCACTACTGCTGGCGTCCAAAGAGCCATGCTGAATACGATAGGGAGAAGCAGAGCACAGAAGTCCATAGAAAAGCTGTGCACGGCGCAAGAGTCAAAGCTATCATAACCTAACACAAACGAACCTAACACAAACGAAAGTAACACAGCTAAATCTAACATGCCGCGTCCACTCTTGCTGGCATTTGCAGAACCATGCAAAGCATAATAGAGCAATGTACAGCGCAGAAATCGACCGAACAGCAGTGTATGCGGCAATAGCCTGAGCTACCCTGACCAAGCATGTCCCAACCTAATCTAACCATGCATAACGTAACATAACCTAACGTGCCACGACCGCAATTGCCGGCGTCCCCACAGACGTGCAGAGTATGATAGACCCAGTGGAACGCAGAAATCAATAGGATAGCAAGGTGGAGCACAATGGTCAACGCTCTCCTAACCTAACCCAAGCTTACCTATCGGAACCAAACGTTATCCAATACAACCTATCGTGCCGCGAACACTATTTCTGGCATCCCCAGAGACGACCAGAGCACAGTAGTGTACAGTAGGTCTCAGAAGTCCGCCGAACAACAGTCTATGCCAAGAAAGACAAACATATCAAAACCTATCCCGAATGAGCGTAACCTAACCAAACGTAACCTAACTCAACCCAATGTGCCGAGACCACTATTGCACGCCTCCCCAGAGCCAGGCAGAATGTATTAGAGCACGGTATAGCGCAGAAGTCTGCCGAATGGCAGTATAGAGCACAAAAGTCAAAGCTATCCTCCCCTTGTCTAACCAAACGTAACATAACCGAACGTGGCCTAATTCAAACTAACGTGCCGGTACGACTATTACTGGCCTCCCCAGTGTCGACCATAGTATAGTAGAGCAACGTAGAGCGTAGAAATACGCCAAATAGCAGTGTACATCACAAAAGTCACAGCTACACTATCCTGACCAGTCCAAACGTAGTGTAGCCAAACGCAACCTAACTTAGCCTGACGTGCCCAGACCGCTGTTACAGGATTCCCCAGGGACAAGTAGGATACGCTAAAGCACTGCAGAGCGTAGAGGGCCTCGAAAGAGCAGCGAATGGCACAAACGTCAAAGATACCCTAACCGTACCTGACCCAGCCTAACATTAATAAGCGTAGGACATCTATGCCTAACCAGCAGAGATCACAATTGATCGCCCCCTCAGAGTCGAGCACAGTACAGTAGAGCAGTATAGAGAGCAGAAATCCACCGAATACCAGTGTATGGAACGAAAGTCGAAGCTACTCTATCATAACCTAACCAAACGCAACATACCCATACATAACCTGTCGGCAATCCTAACATAACCCATCCTAACCAATCAGAAGCAAACGAAATCAAACACAGCATAACGTTCCTCGACCAACATTTCTCCAATCTCCAAAGACGAGCAGAGTATGTTATTGGAGAGCGGGGCGCAGAAGTACATAAGCTAGCACTGTATGGCTGAAAAGCCGTAGCCACTCACACACTCCCAAACCATCCTAACACAACCGAACGCAACCTAACTCTATCTAACGTTCCGAGACCGAGGTTGCTGGCCTCCCCGTGCGAAACAGTGTTTGCGGGAGCAATGTAGAGCGCATAAATCGTACGAAAAGCAGCGCATAGCACAAAAGACAAATCAATCATTAGCAAACGAATCATAACCTAACCTTACCGAACGTAACCAAACAAAATCTATCGTGCCGCGACCAGTATTTCTGGCTTCACCAGAGACAAGCAGCACATGCTAGAAAAGAGCAGATCGCAGAGTCCCATAGAATAACAATGTATAGCAGAAGAGCCAAGGATAACCTAGCCTAACCGTAAATAATCTAAACCAAACGAACGGGACATATCTAAACATAACGTGCCGCGACATCTATTGCTGACGTCCCCAAAGAAAAGCAGAGTTTGAAGGAGTCCAGTAGGGCGCAGGAATCTACAGAATAGCAATGTTTCGCGCAAAAGACGCAGAAATCCTAACCAAACTCAATAAAACTTAGCCGAAACAAACGCAAACTAACTCAACCTAACGTGACGCTGCCAATATTCCTGACCTCCGAAGAGCCAAGCAGACAATATTAATGGAGAGCAGAGTGCAGGAATCAGTAGAATTGCAGTGTATTGCAGAAAAGTCAAAGCTATCCTAACCAAACCCAAACCAACCGAACACAACCGAAAGTAAGGTAACTCAACGCAACGCGCCGCGACCGATATTGCTGCCTTCCACAGAATCATGCTGAATACGATAGAGGAATGTAGGGCGCAGATATACTTAGAAAACCAGTGTAAAGCACAAGAGGCAAATCTATCCTAACCAAACCTATCCCAAACTAGCACGACCGAATGTAGCCTAAATGAACCTAACGTGCCGCGACCACAATTTCTGGCCTACCGGGCGCCCCGCAGAACATACAGGAGGAGAGCAGCGTGCAGATATCCACAGAATAGCTGTGTGCAGCACAAAAGTCAAAGCTGTCATAATCAGACACGACGCAACCTAACCTAAACGAACGTAACCTAGCTAAACCTAACGTGCCGCGACCAGTATTTCTGGCCTAACCGGAGCCAAGCAGGACATATTAGAAAAGAGCAGGGCGCAGAAACCATGGAATAACCCTGTATAGCACAAAAATCGAGGCTACCATAGCCTAACACAAGATAGTCAAAGCTTTCCGGGAGGAACAAAGCTCAACATATCATGCCGCGGCCACTATTGCTGGCGTCCCCGGAGACGTGCAGAACATATTCGAGGCAGGTAGATGGCAGAAGTCCCTAAATTAGCTGTACATTGTATTAAAGTCGGAGCTATCCTAACATAACCCAAACTAATCTAACGTAACCAAACCTAACCTAACTCAAACTAACGTGACGGGGCCCCTGCTGCTGGCCGCCCCAGAGCCAAGCAGGATTCACTAGAGTAACGTAGAGAGCAGAAATTGTCCGAATAGCGGTGTATATCACAAAAGCGAAAGATATCCATGCCAAACATATCCTAGCCTAAGCAAACCGAACCTAACATAGATTCACATAACGCGCCGCGACCACTATTGACGGCGTCCCCAGAGGCATGCTGAATACGAAAGAGAACAGTAGATCGCAGAAATCCATAGAACAGCAGTGTATAGCACAAAAGTCAATTCTATCCAAACAAAAACATATCCTAGCCTATCCCGAACAAACGTAACCTAACTCAACTTAACGAGCCGCGACATCTTTTGCTGGCGTCCCCACATACATGCAGGATATGATAAAGCACAGTGGGCCGCAGAAATTAATACAATAGCCGCGTGTGGGGCAAGTGTTAAAGCGATCCTAACATAACACAACCCAACCTAACTTAACCAAACGTTATCTAACTTAACCGAACATGCCGCGAAAACTGTTTCTGGCCTCCCGAGATCGGAGCAGAACATATTACGTGATAAAAGAGAGCAGATATTCGCAGAAGCGGAGTATACTGCTAAAAAGTCAAAGCTAACCTATCCTAACATAAACGAACGTAGCGTAACCCAGCCAAGCGTAGACTAACAGAACATAAAGTGCCGCGGCCCTATTTCTTGCCTTCCCAGAACAAAGCAGAGTATACTGCAGCAGAGTACAGCGCAGAATTCCACCGACCTCTACGGTATAGCACAAGAGTGGAAGATATCTTCCCCTACCTTGACTAAGGTAACGTTAACATACGCGTCTCAAGGCATCCTATCGTGCTGTAACCACTATTGCTGCCCTGTACAGAGCCAAACAGATTATAATAGAGCATAGTTGAGCACAGGAATCAGCCCCACTACAGTTTATGGCACAAGGGTCAAAGCCATCCTGACATAACCATACATGACCTACCTTAATGAAACGTATCCTAACTGAAGCTTACGTTGCTCTGCCACCATTGCAGGCATCCCCAGAGCCGAGCGGAAAATATTAGAGGAGAGTAGAGCGCAAAAATCCAAAGAAGCGTTGTGTAGAGCACAAAAGACGCACCTACCCTATCCTAACATACCCAAACTTAACATAACCCAACCAAACGTAGATTGTCTCAACATAACACTCCGCGACGACTATTGCTGGCCTCCCCAGAGCCAAGTAGAACATACTGGTGATGATTATAGCGCAGAAGTCCACCGAATAGTGGTTTATAGCACAAGAGTCATATCTATCGTACCCTAACCTAACCAATCGTAACATAGCCAAACGTAACCTAACTAAACCTATCGTACCGCGACCACTATTGCAGGCCTGCCTATCCTATGTTAGCATAGTATAGCATTGACTTCTTTGCTAAGCACTGCATTTCGGAACATATCTGTGGTCTGCTGTGCGCTAGTGTGCTCCGCTTTGATCTGGGGAAGCCAGCAATTGTGGTCTCGGCACGTTAGGTTGAGACACGCTACGTTTGGATATGTCAGCTTACATTTGGTTCGGTTAGGATAGCTTCGACTTTCGTACCACACACTGTGGTTCTATGGATTGCCGTGCTCCACTCTCCTGTATTATTTTCTGCATGGCTTTTTGGATGCCAGCAATAGAGGACGCAGCACGTTAGATTGGGTTACGTTACGTTTGTTTATTTTACGATTGGCCATGTTATAGTTGGATAGCTTTAACTTTCGTGATGTAAACTGCTATACGGTGGATTTCTGCGCTCTACAGTGCTCTGGTATAATCTGCTTGGCTCCGGGGAGGTCAGCAATTGTGGCCCAGGCGCAGTATATTGAGTTAGACTGCGTTCGGTTAGTTTATGTTAGTTCAGGTAAGGTTTGAATACCTATAACTTTTGTGCGATACACTGCGATGCGGCGGATTTCTGCGCTCTATCGCTCTCTAGTATAATCTGCTTGTAATCTCTAGTAATACTGGTCTCGCCACGTAACGTTGGATCAAGTTACGTTCGGTTGAGTTACGTTTGGACAGGTTAGGATAACATGCCTTTACCTTTTGTGCTGTACTGTGCTCTTCGGAGGATTTCTGCGCTCTACTTCGCCCTAATATGTTCTACATGGTTCTGGTGAGGCCAGCAACAATTGCCTCGTCGCGATATGTTGTGATATGTTACGTTTGTTTACGTAACGCTTGGTTAGGTTAGGATAGGATAGCTCTGTCGTTTGTGCTGTAAACTGCAGTTACGTGGATTTCTGGCTCCCCCTGCTCTAATATTCTCTGCCTGGCTCTGGGGAAGCCAGCAATTGCGGCTTCGGCACATTAGGTTGAGACATGCTAAGTTGTGTTAGGGTAAGATACGTTACGTTCGGTTCGGTTCGCTTTGACTTTCGTACTTCACACTGCTATTCGGTAGATTTCTGCGCTCTACTGAGTTCTACTACATACTGCTTGGCCCTGTCGGTGCCAGCAATAGTGCTCGCAGTTCGTTATGTTGAGTTAGGCTACGGTAGGATAGCTTGCGTTTGTTTCGGGCTAGGTTCGGACAGCTTTGACTTTTCTGCTGTACACTGCGATTCTGACGACTTCTGTTCCCGAGTCTCCTCTAATATGTTCTTCTGGGCTCTGTGCAGGCCAGCAATGGTTGTATTGGAACATTACGTTTAATTACGCTGCGTTTGGTTAGGTTAGGTTAGGTCTGGTTATGTTAGGGTATATTCGATTTTTGTGCTATACATTGTAATGCTGTGGATTTCTGCGCTCTACTGTGATATAGTACACTCCGCCGGTTCTGGGGAGGAGAGCAATAGTAGTCTTGTCACGTTTGGCTCTGTTATGTTACGTATAGCTACGTTCCGTTTGGTTCGGTTAGGGAAGGATAGCTTCGACCTTTGTGGTATACAATGATATTCCGTGGATTCCTGCGCTCCCCTGTGATCTAATGTTTTCTGCTTTGCCCTTGGGAGGGTAGGAATGGTGTTCGCGGTACTATACGTTGAGCTAGGCTACGTTTGGATAGGTTGGGTTGCTAATGGTTGTGTTAGGGTATTTTCGTCTTTTGTGCTATTCACTGCAATGGTGTGGATTTCGGCGCTCTACTGTCCTCTAGTACATTCTGCCTATCTCTCGGGAGGAGAACAATAGTGTCCTCGGCACGTTAGGCTGAGCTAGGCTACGTAGGGTTAGGTTTGCCTTGGTCAGGTTAGGTTAGGATATCTAACACCTTTGTGCTATACACTGCTATTTGGTGGCTTTCAGAGCTATTCTCTGCTCTAGTATATTCATCTTGGCACTGCGGAGCCCAGCAATAGTTGCCTCGGCACGTTAGTTTAAGTTAGGTTAGTTTGGTTATATTACGCTTCTATAGGTTACGATAGTGTAGCTTTTACTTTTGCGCTATACACTGATATACGGAGGACATCTGCGCACTTCAATGCTAAACTATGCTCTGCTCCACTCTCTGGAGGCCAGGAACATTGGTCGCGGCACGTTAGGTTTGGTTAGTGTAAGTTTGCATAGGTTAGGTTACGTTGCGTTAGGCTAGGGTAGCTTTAACTTCTGGCTTGACACCGCTATTCGGTCCACATCCACGCCTGCGTTGCTCTATCAGCATCTGCTTGTCTCTGGAGGGCTAGCAATGGCAGTCGTCTCACGTTTGGTTGAGTTATGTTACCTTGGTTAGTTTAGGTTATGTTATGTTTGGTCAGGATGTCTCTGTCTTCTGTGCTATACACCGCTATTCTGTGGATTTCCGCGTTCTACGGTGCTCAAGCATGATCTACTTTTCTGTGGGGAGGCCAGCAAGCGTGGACTCGGCACTTTAGCTTAAGCTAGGCTATGTTCCTTTATATTACGTCCGGATTGGTTAGGACAGTGTAGAGTTGTCTTTTGTGCTATAGACTGATATTCGGAGGATGTCTTCGCCCTACATTGCGCTACTATACTCTGCTCAGCCCTGGCGATGCCAGTAATAGTGGTTTATGCACGTTAGGTTGAGTCAGGCAACGTTTGGCTATGTTATGCTTGCTTGGGTTGTGTTTGGATAGATTTGGTTTTCGTCGTATACACTGCTATTCGGTAGACTTCCGGGCTCTACTGTGCTCCACTGTACTCTCCTCGACCCTGGGAAGGCCAGCAATAGTGGTCGCGGCGCGTCAAGTACAGATAGTCTACGTTTGATAAGGTTGGTTATGGTAAGTTAGGTTACGATATTTCTGACTTTTGCGCCATACTCAGCAATTTGGTTGCTTTCTGCGTTCTACTGTGCTGTAGCAGATTCTGCTCGGCACTGGGGAGGCGAGCAATAGTGTTCTCGGCTCGTTAGACTGTGTTCGGCTGCGTTTGGTTGTGTTACGTTCGGTTAGCTTAAGATAGGGTAGCTCAGACTTTTGAGTTGTAGGCTGCTCTGCGGTGGATTCCTGAGGCACACATTGCTCTACTACACTCTGCTCGACACTCCGGATGCCAGCAATTGTGGTCACTGAACGATAGGTTGCGTCAGAATACGTTTGGCCAGGTTAGGTTACGCTTCGTTTGGCCAGGGTATCTATGACCTTTGTGCTGCACGCTGCGATTCTATGGACTCCCCCCCCCCCACTCTCCTCTAATATGTTCTGCCTGGACTTGGGAATTCCAGGTATGCTGGTGGAGGCACGTTATATCGAGTTTGGTTACGTTTGCTAGTGTTACGATTGGTTAGGTTAGGAACAGGTACCTTTGGCTTTTGCGCTGCATGCTGCTTTCAGTGGACTTCTACGCTCTACTGTGACCTAATATGCTCTGCTTAGCCCTGGAGAGGCCAGCAGCTGTGGTATAGGCACGTTAAGTTATGTTAGGCTACGTTAGGTAGAGCCACAATTGGTTAGGTTAGGGCAGGGTATCTTCAAATTTTGTGCTATAAACCGAAATTGGGTGAATATGTCTACGCTCTACATTGCTCTACCATACACCGCCCGAGTCTGAGGAGACCAATAATAGTTGCCTCGGCGCGTCAGGTTTAGTTAGGCTACGTTTGGGTAAGGTATGTTAGTTTCGGTTAGGTTTGAATAGCATCGACTCTCGTGATATAAACAGATGTACGGTCGATTTCTGCGCTCTACCGTGATCTAGTATTCTCTGTTTGGCTCTAGGGAGCCCAGCAATTGTGGTATCGGCTGGTTAGTCAGAGTTATGTTGCGTCTGGCTCTGTTGCGTTTTGTTTGGTTAGGATAGGATAGCTTTGACTTTTATGCAATACACCGCTATTCGTTGGAATTCTGCGCTCTACTGTGCTGTAGTATAATCTGCTTTGCTCTGGGGGGCCAGCAGTATTTGTCTCCGGAAGTTAGTCTGTGTTATGTTGCTCTCGGTTATGTTGCGTTTGGTGAGCTAAGGACAGGGCAGCTTTGACCTTTGTGCCATACCCGTGAATTCGGTGGTCTCCTGTGCTCTAAGTTGCCCAACTATACTCCGTTCGGCTCCCGTGAGGCCAGCAGTAGTTGTCGTCGCACATTAGGTTGAGTTATGTTTCGTAATGCGATGTCCGTTTAGGCTATGTTTTGTCAGGGTATGTATGTCTTTCGCGCTATACACAGTTATTCGGTGGATTCCTGCCGCACACTGAGCTCTACTCTAATCTGCTAGACCCTGGGGAGGACAGCAATAGTGGTCGCGGCGAGTTATGTTGGGCATGCTATGCCAGGTAATGATATGTTAGTTTGGCTAGGTGTGTGTTTTATGCCTTCTCCGCCGTACCCTGCGATTCTATGGATTTCCGCGCTCCACTGCCCACTAATATTACTCTGCCAGGCCCTGCGGAGGCGAGCAATAGTGTTGGCGGCGCGTTGGGTAGAGTGTTGTTTCGTTTGGTTAGACTATGGTAGCATAGGATAGGTTTGGATACCTTTGACCTTTATGCTATACACTGCCATTGTATTGACTCCAGTGCTCCGCTCTCCTGTGACATGTGCTCCTTGGCGATGGGACGGCCAGCAATAGTGGTCTAGGCACGTTAGGTTGTGTTATGTTACGTTTGGTTGTGTTACGTTTTGGTTAGGTTGGGACAGGGTAACTTTGGCTTTTAGTGCTGTACACTGCTATTCGGTGGATTTCTGCGCTCTTCGTTGCTGTAATGAGCTCTACTCGGCTCTGGGGAGGACACCAAAGGCTGGTGTGACACGGTAGGTAGAATTAGGTAACGTATGGTAAGTTTAGGTTAGGCTATGTTCCGTTAGAGTGTCTTTGACTACGTGCTATACACTGCAAATCGGTGAATTCTTGCGCTCTACACTGCTCTACTATAATTTGCCCTACCCTGGGGTGAGCAGCACTAGTGGTCGTGGCGCGATTTGTCGAGCTAATTTAGGTTTGGATAGGTTAGGTTAGAGTAGCAATGACTACTGTGCTATGCACTGCTATACGGTGAATTTCTGCGCTCTACATTGCTCTACTATACTCTGCTAGCCAATGGGGAGGCCAGTAATAGTAGTCTGAGCACGATAGATTGGGTTAGGCTATGCTTGGTTAGACTATACTTGTTTGGGCTTGATCTGGATAGCTTTTACATACGCCGTGCACATTGTCTTTCGGTGGATTTCTGCTCTCTACAGTTTTGTAGTATGCTCTGCTGGGCTCTGGACAGAGCAGCAATAACAGTCTCGGCAGGTCAGCTTGAGATACATTACGTACGGCTTTGTTACGTTTGGTTAGGCTGGGATAGGGTAGCTTTGGCTTTTGTGCTATACACTGTCATTCAGTTGTTTCCTGCGCTCTCCATTGCCCTCATATGCTCTGCTTGACTCTGCGGAGGACAGCAATACCGGTCTCTGCACCTTATGATGAGTTAGGATACCTTCAGTTGTTCTATGTTAGGACATGTTTGGTTAGGATAACTTCCACTCTTGTGCTACACACTGCAGATCTGTGGATTAGTGCGCTCTACTGTGCCCTAGTATATGCTGCTGGGCACTGGGGAGAGTAGCAATAGTGTTCTCGGTACGTTAGGTTGAGTTATGTTACGTTCGATTGTGTCATGTGTGGTTATGGTGGGATGGGGTAACCTCGACTATTGCGATATGCACTGCCATTCTATGGATTTCTGCTCTTTACCCTCCTCGAAAATGTTCTTCTTAGCTCTAGTGAGGGCAGCAGTAGTGGTCTTGCCACGACAGGATGTGTTATTTTACGTTTGGTTACGTAACGCTTGGACAGGATAGTATAGTATAGCTTCCTCTTTTGCGCTATACACCGCTATATGGTAGAGTTCTGCTCTCTACTGTGATCTAATGTGTTCTACTTCGCTCTGGAGAGACCAGCAATAGTGGCAGCGGCAAGTTTGCTTGAGTTAGGATACGCACGGTTTGGTTGGGGCAGGCGAAGTTTGGCAACATTGACTCCGACGTCTGTGTTACACATTGCTATTCGGTGGACTTCTACGCTCTACTGTCGCTACTACATTCTGCTTGGCCGTGGGGAGCCCAGCAATAGCGGTCGCGGAATGTTATTTTGAGTTACGCAATGTCTGGCTAGGTCTTGTTGGTTTGGGTTATGTTCGGGTAGCTTAGACTTTTCTGATACACACTTAGGATATATGGATTTCTGCGTACTACTATCCACTAATATGTTCTGCTTGCCCCATGGTAGGCCAGTAATAGTGGTTATGTTGAATTATGCTACGTTTGGTTAGGTTACGTCAGTACGATTTAGGTTTGGATATCTTTACTCCTCTGCTACAAACTGCAATTCTGTGCACTCCTGCGCTTTAGTATGATTTGCTTCGATCTGGGAAAGCCGGCAATTGTGGTATCGGCACGTTATGGTGAGTTGGTCTTCCTCCAGTTATTTTGCCTTAGGTCAGCTTATGTAAGGATAACTTCGACTCTTGTGCTCTGCACTGCAATGCGGTGGATTTCGGCTCTCTACTGTGCTTCAATATTTTGTGCTTGCCTCTGGGGAGGCCAGCAATATTGGTCTCGGTACGCTAGGTTCAGTTCAGTTACATTTGGTTAGGTTACGTTATGCTAAGTTCGGTCAGGATTGCCCAGACTTTCTGGCTATACACTGCTATTCGGTGCACTCCTGCGCTCTGCTCTGCCCTAATATGTTCTGCTTGGCTCTGGGGAGGCCCGCAATAGTGGTTTCGGCAAATTAGGTTGAGTTATGTTGCGCTTGGCTCGGCTAATTCAGCATATGTTTGGTTAGGATAGCTTTGACTTTTTGCGCTATACACTGCTAACCTACGGACACCAGAGCTCTACTGCGCGCTATCACACTCTGCTTGTGCCTGGGGCGCCAGGTGTAGTCGTCGCGGCTTGATTGGTTGTGTTATGTCACGCTTGGTTAGGCTAGGTTTGGATAGGTTTGTAGGTGCAACTTTGACTTTTGTGCTGTACGCCGCTATTCGGTGGATTCCTACTCTCCACATTACTCTACTGTACTAAGCTCGACTCGCGGGATGCCAGTAATAATTGCCTCGACACGTTAGGTTTTGTCATGCTGCGTTTGGTTAGGCTACGTTGGTTAAGGTTAGGTATGGATTGCTTTGACTTTCGTGGACTAAACTGTTTTTCAGTGGACGTCTGCGCTCTGCTGTGCTCTAGTATGTTCTGTTTGCCTCTGGTAGGCAGCAGTAGTGGTCTCGGCACGTTAGGCTGTGTCATATTACGCTAGGTTATGTTGCGTTTTGCTATGTAAGGACAGGATAGATTCGTCTTTTGCGCTATAAACTGCTACTCGGTGGATATCTGCGCTCCACATTGCTCTAATATTACGTTGCTCCCTTCGAGTGTGGGGATGCTAGCAATCGTGGTCGCGTCCCGGTATGTACCGTTTGGTTACGTTTGGTTACGATATGTTTGGCTTGGTTAGGATAGTATAGCTTTACTTTTGTGCTGTTCTATGGACTTCTGCGCTCCACTTTGCGTTATGACACTCTGCTTGTGTCAAGGTACGCAGGAATTGTGGTCGCGGCAGGTCATGTTTAGCTAGGTACTTCCGGTTAAGTAAAGTTAGGACAAGTTTGCTCAGAATATCTTTTACTTTTGCGCTGCGCACAGCAATTCGGTGGAGTTATGCGCTCTATTGTGCTCTAGCGTGTTCTGCCTGCCTCTGGGGAGGGCTGCAATAGCGGTCTCGTCACGTTAGTTCGAGATATATTACGCTTGGTTGTGTTACGTTTGGCAAGGTTAGGATGGTATAGCTTCGTCTCTTAAGCTATACACTGCTCTCCGGTGGATATCTGCGAACTTCGTTGCTCTACTATAATCTAATCGTCTATGGGGAGGCAAGCAATAGTGGTCTCGGCACGTTAGATTTAGTTTGGCTATGTTAGGTTAGGTTATGGTAGTCTGGGTTAGGATTGCATAGCTTCGACTTACGTGGTGTACACTCTTGATCGGTGGACTCCAGCGCTCTACTGTGTTGTAGTATGTGCCGCTTGGCTGTGTGGAAGCCAGAAATAGCGCTCTCGGCTAATTAGTTTGGAATATATTACGTATGGCCATGTTACGTTTGGTTAGGGTAGCACATGGTAGGTACGACTTTTGTGCTATACACCGCTAGTCGGTGCTTTTCTGCTCTCTGCATTGCTCCTATGTGCTCTGCTTGGCTCCGCGGACGCCAGCAACACTAATCTCGGCACCATATTTTGAGTTATGATACGTTCTGGTAGGTTACGTTAGAGCAGGCTGGGTCAGTATTTCTTACACTTTTGCGCTGCACACTGCTATGCGGCGGATTACTGCGCTCTACTGAGCTCTATTACATTCCGCTCGGCCCTGGTGAGGCAAGCAATGGTGACCTCGGACTCTAGGTTGTGTTATGTTACGCTTGCATTCTCTAGCTTAGGATAGGTTTAGTTAGGATAGTTCTGACCTTTGCGCTCAACACAGCTATTCCGTCGTTATCTGTGCACTGCGTTGCTCTACTAGCACATGCTTATCTCTGCGAGTCCTGCAATGGAGCTCGTGGCGCGTATGTTTGTGTTAGGTTACGTTTGGTTATGTTAGGTTAGGCTAAATTTGTTCAGCATGGCCTGGACTTTTGTGCTATACACTGCTATTCGGTGGATGCCTGCGCTCCTCCGTGCTCTAGTGTATTCTAGACTATTATTCTAGTACGTTTGGGTAGGTTAGCTTTGGTCGGCTTAGATCAGGATATGCTTGACCTTTGGGCTGTACTCTACAGTGCGGTGGGTTGATGATCTCCACCGTGCTCTAGTATGTCCAGCACGGCTCTGGTGTGGCCGGTAATGGTGGTCTCGGGACGTTAGGTCGAGCTATTTTTCGGATCGCTATGTTAGGTTAGGAAGGCTTGGTTAGGATTTCCTTGGCGATTGTGCTGTACACTGCCATTCGGTGAATTGCAGCTCTCTACATATCTCTACTACACACTGCTCGACTATGGCGAGGCGAGCAATAGTGTTCGTGGGACGTTAGGTTGTGCTGTGTTACGTACGTGTAGGCCAGATTAAGTTAAGTTTGGCCAGTATAGCTACGACTTTAGCGCCATACACTGCTATTCGGTGGTTTTCTGTGTTCTAATGTGCTCTACTGTATTCTGCTTCGCTCAGGGGAAGCCGGGACCTGTTTTCGCGGCACGTCGCGTTCAGGTATGATACGTTCGTTCTGGTGATGTTAATCAGTGTTAGGTTCTCATATCTATGACTCTTGTGCTATAAACAGCGATTCTATGGATTTCTGCGATCTACTGCACACTAACACATTCCGCTTGACTATGGGGAGGCCAGCAATAATGGTCACGGTACGTTAGGTTTTGTTATGCTGTGCTTGTTTATGTTAAGATTGTACATATTGCGATATGGTAGCTTTGACTTTTGTGCTGTACGCCGCTGCCCGGAAGATTTCTGCGCTCTAGTGTGCTCTAGTATGTCCTGCTTTGCTTAGGGGGCCAACAATAGTGGTCTCGCTCGTTTTGTTGGATCGGGCTACGATTATCTAGGCTAAATTAGGTCAGGTATGGTTTGTATATATTTCACCATTTCGCCGTACACTGCTATTCGGTGCATTTCCGCGCTCTACGTTGCTGTACTATACACCGCTCGTCTCTGGTGAGGCGAGCAGTGGTGGTCGTGGCACGTCAGTTTGAGCTAGGTTACGTCTGATTTGTTAGGATAGGTTAAGTTTGATTGGGATATCTACGGCTTTTGTGCTATTCACTGCAATGCGGAGGATTTATCGCCCTACTGTGCTCTAGTACATTCTGCTTGACCCTGTGAAGGCCTTCAATTCTGGTCTCGTCGCGTTAGGTTCAGTTAGGCTACGTCTGCATACGACAGGTTTGGTATGTTTGGACAGAATAGCTTAGACCTATGAGCCATTCACTCCTATTCGGTGGATATCTGCTTTATAATGTGCTCTAATGCGCTCTGCACTGCCCTGGCGTGGCCAGTAATAGTGGTCTTCGCACGTTAGGTTGAGTAAGGTTACGTGTGGTGAGGTTAGGTTAGGTTAAGTTTGGTTAGGGTAGCTTTGACCTTCGTGCTATACAATGCTCTTCGGTGGATTTCTGTGATCTACTCCGCTCTACTACATTCTGCTTTGCACTGGGTATGGCAGTAGCTGTGTTCGCGGTACGTTATATTGGGTTACACTACGTTTGGATAGGTTGAGTTAGGTCAGATGAGGTTACGGTGTCTTCCCCTTTTGTGGTATACACTGCTATGGGGCGGGTTTCGACGCACTCCAGTGCTCTGGTACACTCCGCTTGTATTTGTGGAGGCCAGCAATAGTGGTCTCGTCATGCTGGGTTGAAGTATGTTACGTTTGGGTATGTTACGTTTGGATACGTAGGGATACGCTACTCTGACCTTTGTGCTTTACACAGCAATTACGAGTGTTTCTGCGACCTACTGTCCTCTACTGCATTCTGCTTGGCTCTGGGGAGGTCAGAAGCAGTGGTCTTCACACATTAGGTTGAGTAAGGTTGCGTTTTGTTAGGACAGGTTAGGTTAAGTTTGGTTATGATGTATTTTACTTTCGCGCTCTACACCGCTTTAAGGTGTATTTCTGTTATCTACTCTGCTATAGTACTTCCTGCTTGCCTCCGTGGAGGCCTGCAATAGTGCGATCCTCGTGTTAGGTTGAGATATGTGACGTGTGGATATGTTACCTTTGACTAGGTTGGGAAGGGCTGCTCAGACTTTTCTGCTTTACACTGCTATTCGGTGGTTTTCTGCGTTCTACATTGCTCTACTATACTCTGCGGTCATGGTACGTTTGGTTGAGTTAGGTTACGTTTCGTTAGGATAGGTTAGGGTGAGTTTGGTTTGGATAGCTTCGACTTTTGTGCTATTCACTTCAAGACGGTACATTTCTACGCCTTACTGTGCACAAGTATATTCTGCTTGTCTCTGTGGAGGCCTGCGACAGTGTTCTCTACATGTTAGTTTTAGTTATGTTACGTTCTGGTACGTTACGTTTGACTATGTTAGGATAGGCTACTTTGACTTTTGTGCTATACACTGCAACTCGGTGGATTTCTGCGCTCTAGTGTGCCTTAGTATGTTCTGCTTCGCTCTGGGGGGGGGGGCGAAAATGGTGATGCCGCTTATTTTGTTTAGTTGGGCTCCGATTGGTTAGACTAGACTAGGTCAGGTATGGTTTGTATATATTCCACTTTGCGCTGTACACTACAATTCGGTGCATTTCCGCGCTCTACGTTGCTCTACTATACACCGCTCAACTCTGGGGTGGCGAGCGGTGGTGGTAGCACACGGCAGCTTTTGTTAGGGTACGTTTGGTTTGGTTAGGTTTGTCTAAGATTGGATGGGATATCTACGGCTTTTGTGCTTTTCACTGCAATGCTGTGGATGCATGCGCCCTGCAGTTCTCCTGTACATTCTGCTTGTTCCTGTGCAGGCCAGCAAACTTGCTATCGTCCTATTAGGTTGACCTAGACTACGTTTGGATAAGCTAGGACAGGCAACTTCGACTTCTGCGCGGTTCACTGCTATTCGGCCGATTTCTGCGCTCCAGTGTGCTCCAATATATTTTGCTTGGCTCTGGGGAGGTCAGCAACATCGGTCTCGTCACGACAGGGTTAGTTACCCTATATAAGGATTGATCTTGTGACAACAGGTTAGGTCAGAGTATGTTTGACTTTTGTGCGGCACACTGCAATGCTGTGGATATCTGCGTCCGTTGTGCTCTGGCATATTCTGCTACGCTCTGGGGATCCCAGCAGCAGTGGGCTCGGCAAGCTATGTTGAGTTGCGCTACATGTGGTTATGTTACGTCTTGTGAGGTTAGAATAGGGTAGTTCAGACTTTTGTGCTATTCACAGCTGTACGCTGATACCTGCGCTTTACTGTTTCCTAATATTCTCTGCTTGGATCTTGAGAGGCCAGCAATAGTGGTCTCGGATCGTTAGGTTCAGATCGGTTACGTATGCCTACGTTTGGTTAGGTTAGGATACGATGGCCTTGACTTTTGTGCCACTAACTGCAGTTCGGCGGTTTCCTGCTTTCTAGTGATCTCTAGTATGTTCTGCTTGGCTCTGGAAAGGCTAGCAATATTGGTCTCGTCACGTTAGCTTGTGTTACTCCACGTTCCGTTAGGTTAGGTTAGGACATCCTAGGGCAGGGTATGTTTGACTTTTGTGCTATACACTGCAGTGCGGTTTGTTTCTGTGCTCTACTGTGCTATATTATCTCCGGCTTGGCTCTGGTGTGGCCTGTAATTGTGGTCTCGGCACGTTAAATTGGGATAGGTTTCCGTTCGTTGCGTTAGGTTAGGAAGGCTTGGACAGGATGACTTTGATGTTTGTGCTGTACACTGCCTCCCGGTGGATCTATGCGCTCAGCATTGCTCTAATACACTCTGCTTGACTCTGCGGGTGCGAGCAATAATTTTCGTGGCACGTTAGCTTGAGTTATGTCCCGTTTGCTTATGTCCCCTTTAGTTTCGTGCTATACAGCACTTTTCGGTGTATTTCTGTTATCTGCTGTGCTATAGTGCATTCTGCTTGTCTCTGTGGAGGCCGGCAATTTTTGTCTCGCCACGATAGTATGAGTTATGTTACGTTCGCTTATGCTATATTTGGTTTAGTTAGGACACAGTAGCCTTTACTTTTGTGCTATAAATTGTAATCCAGTGGATTTCTGCTTTCTACTATGCTCAAATTTATTCTGCTTGCCCCTGGTGAGTCCAGCAATGTTTGTCTCATCACGTTATGCTGAGTTACACTACGTTTGGCAGGATAGGTTAGGTCAGGTTAGGTTAGGGCATGTTTCACTTTGGTGCTTTGCACGGCAATGCGGTCGAATTCTACGCTCTACTGTGCTCAACCATATCCAGCCCTTCTTTGCGGAGACCAGCAATTGTGGTCTCGGCACGCTACGTTGGTTTAAGGTACGTTTGGCTGTGTTACGTTCGGTTAGGTTAGGACAGGATAGAACTGACTTTTGCGCTATACACTGCTATTCCATGGATCTCTGCGCTCTACTGTGCTAGAATATGTTCTGCTCGGCTCGGGAGAGTACAGTAATAGTGCACTCGGCGCGTTAGGTGGAGTTAGATTACGATTGGGTACGTTATGATTGGCTTGGGTCGGATAGTATTGCTTTGACTTTTGTGCCATACAATGCCATTCGGCGAATTTCCGCAATCTACTATGCTCTAGCATGTTCAGATTGCCTGTGGCAAAGGCAGCAATAGTTGCTTCTGCACGATATAATGAGTTAGGCTGCATTTGGCTACGTTAGGTTAGGTCAGGTTAGGTTGATGTGCCTTCGACTTTTGTGCCTTACACTGCAATGCGGTGGACTTCGGCGCTCCACTGTGCTCTAATATATTCTGGCTGTCTGTGAGATTTTCAGCAATGGTATCCCAGGCAAGCTAGGTGGAGTTATGTTACGTTTGGTTATGTTACATTTGGTTGTGTTAGGCTACGACAGCATGCACTTTTGTGCTATACACTGCTGTCCAGCGTATTTCTGTGCTCTACTGTGATCAAATACGCTTTGGTTTGCTCTGGGGGCCCAGAAGTAGTGGTCACGGCACGTTGGGTTCTGTTAGACTACGTTTCGTTAGGTTAAGATGGGTTGGGTGAGGTTAGGTAGTCTTCGACTTTTGTGCCCAACACGCTGTACTGTGGACTTCTGGGCTCTACTGTGCTCTACCGTACTCTTCTCCACCCTGGTGTTGCCAGTAATAGTGGTCTCGGTAGGTTAGGTTGAGTTAGGCTACGTTTGGTTAGATTATGTTAGTTTGGCTTAGGTGGGGATATCCTTGACTTTTGCGCTATACACAGCTTCTTCGTGGCTTTCTGCGCTCTGCTGTGACCTAGTATGTTCTGGTTGGCTCTGGGGATGCCAGCAATAGTGGTGGCGTCTACTTAGGTAGATTTCGGTTACGATCAGTAATGTTACGGTTGGTTATGCTGGGAAAGTGTAGCTATGATTTTTGCGCTGTACATTGCTATTCGGTGGATTTCTCCGCTCTGCTGTGCTCTACTATACTCTGCTCAACTCTGGGGAGGACAGTAATTGTGGTCTCATTACGTTAGTTTCAGTTGTGCTACGTACGTTTATATTACGTTTGGTTATGGGAGGAGAGAGTAGCATTCACTTTTGTGCTATGCACTGCTATTAGGTGGAGCTCTGCGCTCTACTGTGCCCTAATTTGCTCCGCTTGACCCTGCCGAGGCCAGCAATGGTGGTCTCGTCTCGTTAGATTTAGTTATTCTACGCTTGGCTTGGTCAGGTTTGGAAAGGTAGGGTTAGGATCTAATTTGCTCCGCTTGACCCTGCCGAGGCCAGCAATGGTGGCCTCGTCTCGTTAGATTTAGTTATTCTACGCTTGGCTTGGTCAGGTTTGGAAAGGTAGGGTTAGGTAATCCTCGACATCTGCGCTTTTCGCTGCTATTATGTGGCCTCTTGCTCTCTACTGTGCTTTAGAATATTCTGCTTGGCTCTTGGGCTTTCAGTAAATGTGGTCTCTGCAAGTTAGGTTAAGTTACGTTACGTTCGGTTTTCTTATATTAGGATAGGTTAGGATAGGTTAGCTTCGTCTTTTGTGCTATACACTGCTGTTCGCCGGATTTCTACACTCTACATTGCCCTACTGTACTGTGCTCTGCCCAGGGGATGTCAGCAATGGTTGTCTCCGCAATTCAGTTTGAGTTATGCTGCGATAGGTTATGATACGTTTTGTCATGTTATGACAGGATAGCTGTGACTTTTGTGCCATACAACGCTATTCGATGGATTCCTGCGCTCTACGTCGCTCTACTATGCTCCGCCCTGCTCTGAGGTTGGCAGCAATGGTGGTCGCGACACGATTGGCTCTGTTATGCTACGTTTGGTTTCGCACGGTTGGATTAGGTTTGGCTAAAATAGTTTTGACTTTGCGCTATGCACTGCTATTCGGTGGATTTCTGCGCTCTACTGTGCTGTAATATGTTCTGCTTGGCACTGTTGACGCCAAAGGTAGTGGCTTCGGGTCGCTAAATTTAGTTAGTCTACGTTCGGTTAGTTTAGGTTAGCTTGGGTTTGGTTCGGATAGCATTGACTTTCATGATATACATTGATAACCAGTTGGTTTCTGTGCTCTACTCAGCTGTGCCCGACCCTGTGAATGCCAGCAATAGCAGTCGCAGCACCTTCGGTTATTTTGGGATACGTTTCCTTATGTTACTGTCGGTTAGGTTTTTAGAGGGTAGCTTCGGCTTTTGTGACATACATTGCTATTCGGTGGATGCCTGCGATCCACTATGCTTTAATATTTTCAGCTTGACTACGCGAAGGCCGGCAGTAGTGGTCTCGGCACATTACGCTGAGGTTGGCAACGTTTGGTTACGTTGAGTTTTGTTAAGTTCGGTCAGCATAGCATTTACTTTCGTGCTATACGGTGCTATTTGATGGATTTGGAGGCCCTACTGATCTCTAGTATTCCTTGCTTGGCTCTAGGTAGGTCAGCAATGGAAGTCTAGGCAAGATAGGTTGTGTTATGTTACGTTCGGTTAGTTTAGGTTGAGTTAGGTTCTGTCAGGACCGCCATGACATTTCTGCTAAACACTGCAATCCTATGGATTTCAGCGCTCCTCTCATCTAAAGTGTTCTGCTCGGCCCTGGAGAGGCCAGCAATAGTAATCGCAGCACGTCAGGTATAGCTACGTTTCGTTTGTCGCTGTTACGATTTTGTCGTTAGGATACAGTAGCTTTGACTTTCTCGCTACTCAATGATATTCGGTTCATTTCTACGCTCTACTATGCTCTGGTGCGTTCTGTTTGGATCTGGGGAGGCCATCAATTTTGGCCTCGGCACGACATTATGAGATAGGCTACGTTTGGTTAGGTTTGGTTGGGACAGGTTATGTTAGGGTGCCTTCGACCTCTGTGCTGTACTCTGCAATGCGGCGGATTTCTGCGCTCTACAGTGCTCTAATATCTTCTGCTTTCCTCTGGGGAGTCCAGCAATAGTGGTCTGGGAACGTTAGGTGGATCTGGGTTACGTTTGGCTAGGTTAGGTTATATTGAGTTCGGTTTGGGTGGACTGACTTTCGTGCCATACACAGTTATTCGGCGGGCTTATGCGATCCACAGTGCTCTACTGCATTCTGCTTGGTTCTGGGGAGGCTAGCAATAGTGGTCGCGGCACGTTATGATGAGTTATGTTACCATTGGCTAGGTTACGTTTTTATGGGCTTGGTTTCGATAGCTTTCGCTTTTCTGCTATACGCTGCGATTCCAAGGATACCTTCATTCTACTCTCGACTGCTGTGTTCTGCACGGCTCTGCGGAGTCTACCAATATTGGTCTCTGCACGTTAGGTAGATTTAAGTTACGTCTGATTATGTTACAATTAGTTAGGTTAAGATAGGATAGCTGTGACTTTTGTGTTGTATTCTGCGATTCTATGGATTTCTGCACTCCGCTCTCCTCTAATATGTTCTGCTTGGCTCTGAGGAGGGCAGCATTGGATGCCTAGCCACGCAACCATCAGCTATATTACGTATGGATATGTCACGCTTGGTCACGTTATTATAGTATATCTTTGACTTTTGTGCATTACATTCCTGTCCTGTCGATTTCGACACTCCACTGTGCACTAGTATTTTCTGTATGACTCTGCGGTGGCAAGCAAGAGAGGTCCCGGCACGTAACGCTGAGCTATTCTACGTTTGACTATGTTATGTTTGTGTCGGTTAGGTTTGGATGTCTTCAACTTTTCTGCAATACACAACAATCCTATGGATATTTGCGCTCTACTCTCCTCTAATATGTTCTGCTCGGCCCTGGGCAGGCCAGCAATAGCGGTCGCGGTACGTTAGATTGTGTAATGTTACGTTCGGTTATGTTACGTTCGGTTATGTTACGATTTGTGCTGTTCGGATTATATATCTTCGACTTATTTGCTACACAACGCTATTCGGATCATTTATGCAATCTACCCTGCTCTAGCATGTTCTGCTTGCATCTAGGGAGGCCAGCAATTTCGCTCTCGGCTAGTTATGGTGGGATAGTCTACGTTTGGTTGTGTTGGGTTGGGTCAGGTTATGTTAGATTGTTTTCGAGTTTTGTGCTGTACACGGCATTGCGGTGGATTTCTGCGATCTGCTGCGCTCTAATATTTTCTGCCTGGTTCTGTGGAGGCCAGCAATAGTGGTCTCGGCACGTTCAGCTTAGTACTGTTCCATTTGGTTAGGTTAGGTTAGGTATAATTCGGTCATGATAGCTTTGACTTTCGCGCCGCACATTGTTTTTGGGAGGATTTCGGCGCTCTTCTGTGCTCTACTATATTCTACTTGGCCATGTGTATGCCAGCAACAGTGACCGCAGCACGTTATGCCGGGGTTGGCTTCGTTAGGTTAGGTTATGATAGTATGGGTTAGGTCTGGATGGCTTTGACTTTTCTGCTATACATTGCGACTCTGTGGATTTCTGTGCTACACTCTCCTCTAATGCGTTCTGCTCGGCACTGGGGAAGCCAAAAATAGTGGCCGCGGCATGTAAGATAGAGTTTGGTACGTTTGGCTCTGTTGCGATTCGTCCGGTTAGGACAGGATATATCTGAATTTTGTGCCATACACTGCTATTCGATGGATTTCTGTGTTCTTCGTTGCTCTGCTATATTCTGGTTAGCTCTCGTGAGGCCAGCAGTAGCAGTCGTGACACGAGTGTTTGGGTTACGTTACGTCAGCTTATGTTACGTTTCCAGAGTTTGGGATGGGATAGCACGCACTTCTGGGCTATACTCTGCTATTCGGTGAATTTCTGCGCTCTACTGTGCTCTAATACGCTCTGCTAGGCGATCGAGCGGACAGCAATGGTGGTCTAGACACGATGGATTCAGTTATTCTACGTTTGGCTATGTACGGTTAGGGATGGTAGCGCTAGGTTAGTTTTGACGCCTGTGCTATTCGCTGCTACTTAGTGGCTTTCTGGGCCCTACTGTGCTCTAGTGTACACTGCTTGGCTCTCGGGACTCCGGCAATAGTGGTCGCGGCACGTTACCTTGAGTTAGAATGCGCTTCGTTAGGTTATGTCGGTTTCGTCTGGGCTTGGATAGCTACGACTTTTCTGCTATACACAGCGATTCGATGGATTTTTGCGCTGCACCGCCTCCAATGTGTTCTGCTTGGCCCTGGGGAGGCCAGCAAAATAGGCGCCACACCTTGGATTGTCTCGTGTTACGTTTGGCGGTGACCCGATTTGTCTGGCTTGGAGAGGATACCTTCGACTTTTATGGTGTACACTGCTGTTCGGTGGACCTCTGCGCTTTACTGTGCTCCAGTATGTTCTGCTTGGCCCTGTCGGGGCAAGCAATAGGGGTGTCGGCACGATAAGTTGGGATAGATAACGTATGGTCATGTTTCCTTTGGCTAGGTTAGGATAGGGTAGCTTCGTCTTTTTTGCTGCACGCCGCTATTCGGTGCACACCTGCTCTCTACATTGCTCTAATATGCACTGCTTATTTCTGGGGAGGGCAGCAATGGCAGTCTCGGCAGGTCAGGATGCATTACGCTGCGTTTGGTTATGTTAAGTTTTGTCAGGATAGGATAGGACAGCTTTGACTCTTGTGATGTACACTGCTGTACGGTTGATTTCTGCGCTCTACTGTGCACTAACATGATCTGCTTCGCCTTACGGAGGCCAGCAATACTGGTCGCGGCACGTAAGTTTCAGTTATGCTACGTTTGGATAGGTTACGTTTTCAAGGGTTATGTATGAATAACTTTGACTTTTCCGCTATACACAGCGACTCTATTTATTTCTGCGCTCTACTGTACTCTAATGTGTTCTGCTTGGCTCTGGGGAGGCCAGCAATTGTGCTCTCGGCACGCTAGGTTGAGTTATGTTGTGATATGCTTGGCTAGGTTATGGTAGGCTTAGTCAGGGTAGCTTAGACTTTTGTGCTATTCACTGCTCTTCAGTCTACGTCTGTGATCTACATTGCCCTACTAGCATCTGCTTGTCTCTGCGGAGACCCGCAACAGCGGTCCTAGCACGTATGGTTGGGTTGGGTCACTTTCTAGTAGATTATGTTATGCTAAGTTTGTTTGGGATGGCTTTGACTTTTGTGCTTTACACTTTTATTCGTTGGGTTTCTGTCCACTACTGTGCTATACTATATTCGCCTTTGCCCGGGCGAGTCCAGCAGTGGTGGTCTCGTCACGTTAGGTTGAGATATGATACGTTTGGTTAGGTTACGTTAGCTTTGGTTAGATTTCGATAGCTTCGACTTTTCCGCATTGCAATGCGATTTAATGGATTCCTGCGCTCTAATCTCCCCTATTATGCTCTGCTTGTCACTTTGGAGGCCAGCAATTCTCGCCGCGGCACGTTAGGCTGTGTTAGATTGCGGTCGGCTAAATGAGATTGGGTTGGGTTAGGCTAGGATAGCCGTGACTTGTGTGCTCAACACTGATATCCTATGGGCCTGAGTTCTCTAGTGTGCTCTACAATATTCTGCTGGTCTCTGGAGATGACAGCAATGGCGTTCGCGCACGTTATGTTTAGCTATTCTACGTTTGGTTAGCTTAGGCCTGGCTGGGTTAGGATATCATTGACTTTTGTGTGATGAACTGCTACTTGCTGGATTTCTGCGCTGTACCCGTATCCGGCGATACCCTGCCCGAATCTGGGGAGTCCAGTAATAGTGGTCTCGGCACGATACGTCGATTTGGACTACGTCTGGTAAGGTTACATTTTCTAGGGTTATGTTTGGAAAGCATAGACTCTCGTAGTATACGCTGTTGTTCTGTGCAACTTAGCGATCTGCTGTGCCCTACTATATTGAGCTTGGCCCTGGGAGTCCAGCAATTGCGGCCTCGGCTCGCTATGTTTAGTTAGGATTTGTTTGGTTATGTCATACTCGTTTGGGTTAGTTTTGAATGGCTTTGACTTTTACGCTACACACCACTATTCGGTGGATTTCTGCGCTCTACCGGGCTATAGTATATTCTGCTTATCTCTGGGGATGATAGCCATATTGGCCTCGGCACGTAATGTTAAGTTATGTTCCGCTCTGCTCTCCTCTATTATCCAGCAATGCTGGACGCTGCAAATTAGGCTGCGTTAGGTTAAGCTTGGTTGGGTTAGGTTAGGATAGCATTGACTTCTTTTCTCAAAAGTGATATTGTACGGACAGGCGTGCTCTGCTGTGCTCCATCATATTCCGCTTGTCTCCGGGGATGCCAGCAATAGTGGTCGCGAGATGTTTGGTTCAGTTATTCTTCGTTTGGTTAGATTAGGTTAGGTCTGGTTAGGTGAGCATATCTTCGACTTTTGAGATACACATTGCTATTTGATGGCTTTCTGTGCTTTACTGTGCTCTATTCTACCCTGCTCGAATCTAGGGGTGCCAGCATTTGTGGTCGCGGCACGGTGGGTTTTGCTAGGCTACGTCTGGTAACGCTACTATTGGGTAGGTTAGGAGAGGGTAGCTGTGAATTCACTGCTACACACCTCTATTTGTTCGGTCCCTGCTCTCTACGTTGTCCTACAATACTCCGCTCGGCTCTGGGGAGATCATCAATTGCGGTCGTGACACGATAGGTTGCGTAAAGTTTCGTTTGGATAGGTTAAGTTAGGTTATTGTCGTTAAGGACGGCTTTGGCTTTTGTGTTATACACTGTCATGCGGTGGACTTCTGCACCCTACTGTGTTCAAGTGTGTTCTGTTTGGCTCCGGGGAGGCCAGCAATATGGGACTCGGCACGTTTGGTTGAGGTAGGCTACGCTCGGATATGGCAGGTTAGTATGTGTTATGTTAGGATAGCTTTGACGTTTCTGATTTGCATTGCCATTCTATGGACTTCTGCGCTTTACGCTCCTCTAATATGTTCTCTTTGGCGGTTAGGAGGCCAGCAATAGTGAACTCAGCTCGTTAGGCTTGGTTAGTATACATGTGTTCAGGTCAGTGGAGGTCAGGTTAGGTTAGGTTATCCTAGACTTTTAGGCTGTACAGTGCTATTCGGTGGATTTCAGCACTCCACTGTGACCTAATGTGTTCTGCTTAGCTCTGGGGGACCAGCAATGGAGGCCTCGTCACGTTAGGCTTAGATACTCTACGTTCCATTAGGTTGGGTTATGTCAAGCTTGGTTAGGCGAGATGGTGGCTATCTGCGTTCTTCTGTGCACTAGAATGCTCTCTTTGGATCTGGGGATGCCAGTACCAGTGGCCTCAGCAGTTTAGGCCAAGATAGGCTGCGTTTGTATATATTACGTTTGCATAGATTAGGATAGGATAGCTTTGACTTTTGTGCTATACACTGCTGTACGGCCGATACCTGTGCACTGCGCGGCTCAACCAGCATCCGCCTGTCTCTGTGACACGTTTGGTAGAGACAAGCAGCGTTTGGTTAGTTAAGGTTTAGCTAGGTTTGGAAATGACAGCTTCCACTTTTGCGTTGTACACTGTTATTCGATGGAATTTGCGTCCTGCTGTGCTCTAATATGCCCTGCTCGGCGCTGGGGAAGCCAGCAATATTGGTCTCCGCACATCAGGTGAAATTAGGTTACGTTTGCTTGTATTACGTCTGGATATATCAGGACAGGATTGAGATGACTTTTGTGCTATAGACTGCTTTTAGTTGGAATTCTGCGCTCCACTGTGCTCTACAGTACACCGCTCTCCTCAGGGGCGGCCAGTAATAGTGATCCTGGCGCGTTAGGTTGAGTCAGGCTACGTTTGGGTAGGTAATACTGGTGTGGATTAGGTTCCCATTGCTTTCACTTTCGTGGTATAAACTGCTTTTCGGTGGACTTCTGCGCTCAACTGCGCTCTAGTATGTTCTGCTTGGCTCTGGATAAGCCAGCAGTAATGGCCTCCACATGCCGGTTAGGGTCAGCTTGCGCTTGGCTTGTCTAGGTTAGGATAGGTTTGGTCAGGATATCCCTGACTTTTGTGATATAGACCGCTATCCGGTCTACTTCTGTGCACTGCATTGCTTTACTGACACCTGCTTGTCTCTGGGGATTCCAGCATCCGATGACGTGGCTTGCTACTTTGGGTTTGGTTACGTCTGGTCAGGATAGTCTGGGTAATGTTTGTTCGGTATGGCTTTGACTTTTGTGCTATAAACTGCTATTCGGTTGATTCCTGCGCTCTACTGTGCTCTAGTATGCTCTGCTCGGCGATGTAGATGCCAGCAATGATGGTCTCGGCACGTTAGGTAGACTTAGGCTCCTTTTGTCTAGGTTGGGTTACGTCTGGTTAGGTTAGTATATGGCTGACTTTGCACTTTGCACTTCAGTGCGGCGGACATCTGCGCTCTCCTCTGCCCTAGTTTATTCTGCTTTGCTCTGTGGAGGTCAGCAATAGTGGTCTAGGCACGTTAGGTTGAGACATGTTACGTTTGGTTGTACTATGCTTGTCTATGATAGGCTAGGGTAGCTATGACTTTTCTGCTGTACACTGCTGCTCGGTGGAATTCTGCGCTCTACTGCGGTCTAATACTCCCTGCTTTGCTCCGCCAATTCCAGAAACAGTGGCCGCGGCGCTTTAGGCCGTGTTAAGTTACGTTTGGTTAGGTTTGGTTTGTTTGAGTTAGGTTAGGATGTCGTTGACTTTCGTGCTATACACTGCCACTCTAAGAACTCCCGCGCTCTACTCTCCCCTAATATGCCAGCTCGGCGATTGGGAGTGTAGCAATATTTGGCTAGACACGCTATGTCGTTCTCCATTATCTTCAGTTAGGTTATATCAGGTCACGTTAGGTAAGGATATATTCTGCTTTTCTGCTTTACACTTCAATGCGGCGAATTCCTTCGCTCTACTGTGCTCTAATATATTCTGCTTGTCTCTCGGGAGGTCAGCAGTAGTGGTGTAGGCACGTCAGCTTGTGTTTGTTTATGTTTGCTGGTATTACGTTTGGTTAGGTTCGGATAATGCAACATCGACTCCTGAGCTATACACTGCTATTCGGTGGATTTCTGCGCTCTACATTGCTCTCCTGTACTCAGCTCGGCTCTCGGGAGGAGAGAAATAGTGTTTTGCGCACGTTGGGTTTAGTTAGGCTACGTTTGGTTGTGTTATATTAGTTTGGGTTAGGTACGGTTTGCCTTGTCTTTTGTGGCATCAACTGCTTTTCGGCGGACTTCTGCGCTCTACTGTGATCTAGTGTGCTCTGCCTGGTCCTGGGGAAATCAGCAATAGCTGCTAGGCACGCTAGTTTGGGTTATGTTACGTTTGGTTGTGCTACGTTTTGTTATGCGAGAACAGGATTACTTTGTCTTTTTCGCTCTACACTACTATTCCGTAGATATCCGCTCTCTTCATTTCTCAACTATACTCTGCTCGACCCTGGGAACGCCAGCAACAGTGGTTTCGGCAAGTTATGTTAAGTTAGGTTACGTTTGGCTATATTAGGTTTGATTATGTTTTTATAGGGTAAAAATGACCTCTCTGCTTTAGACTGCTCTTCGGTGCACTACTGCGCACTACTCTGCTCTATTATATTCAGTTTGACCCAGAGGAGTCCAGCAAAAGTGGCCGCTGCTCGCTATGCTGAGTTAGGCTTCGCTTGTTAGGTCATATTTGTCTGTGTTTCGGTTAGACGGCTTTGACTTTTCTGCTGTAGACTAGGATTCTGTGGATCCCTGCGCTCTACTCTCCTCTCACACGTTCTGTTTGGCTCTCAGGTGGGCAGCAAGAGTGGTCTTGAATCGTTTGGTTGACACATTCTACGTGCTAGGTTACGTCAGCGTAGGTTAGGATATATTTCACTTTCACGATATACACCGCCATTCGGTGGATTTCTGAGATCTACATTGCACTAATATGCTCTGCTTGGCTCTGTAGAAGGCTAGCAATGTTGAACCCTGCACCATATTTTGAGTAAGGCTACGTTAGGCTATGTTAGGTTAGGGCATGTGGGGTTAGGGTAACTTCGACTATGGTGCTATGCACTGCGATTCCATGGATTTCTGCCTTCTACACACCACTAATATGTTCCACTTGTCACTGGAGAGGCAGCAGTAGTGGCCTGGGCACGTCAGCATTTCTCACGGTACGTTTGGTTAAGTTACGTTTGCTCAGGTTAGGACAGGTTAGAATTGACTTTCGCACTGTACACTGCTATCCCTTGGATTTATGCGCTCCACTCTCCTCTAGTATGTTCTGCTTAGCCCCGGGGAGGGCAGCAATAGTGGTCTCGGCAAGTTATGCTGAGTTAGTTTGCGTTTGTTTATGTTACGTTTGAAAAGGGTAGGATAGGATAGCTTCGGCTTTTGTGCTATACACTGCTGTCCGGTGGACTTCTGCGTTCTAATGTGCCCCAGTATGTTTCACTTGGCTCTGTGGAGGCCAAAAATGTCTCCTCGGCGCGTTTTGCTCAGTTATGCTACGCTTGGTTTTGTTAGGCAAGGCCAGGTATGGTTTGTATTTATTTGGCTTTTGTGCTATGCACTGCATTGCGGCGGATATCTGTACTCTGCTGTGCTCTTGTATATTTAGCTTCACTTTGGTGACGGCAGCAGTAGTGGTCTTGGCACGTTATGTTGTGTTATTCTATGTACGTTTATGTTACGTTTGGTTAGGTTAGGAATGGATAGCCTTGACTTCTCTACTATACACTAAGATTATATGGATTTCCGCGCTCTTCTCTCCTCTAATATGTTCTGCTTAGATCAGGGGGGGGGGCGCAGCAACAGATGTCACTGAAGTTTGAGTTATGTTCCGTTTAGTTATGTCAGTATGGTGTGGCTTCGACTATTGAGCTGTACTCTACTATTCGGTGGGATCCTGCGCTCTACTGTGCTGTTATATTTCCTGCTTGTATCTGGGGGGCGGGGGCGGGCAGGAATTGTCGCCCCAGCACGCAACGTTGTGCATGTCTACACTTGGATACGGTGCGTATGGCTATGTTAGGATATGATAGCTTTGACGTTTGCGCTATACCCTGCTATTCGGTGGATTTCCATGCACTACTGTGCTCTAATATCTTCTGCTTGGCTCTGGGGAGGCCAGCAATAGAGGTCTCGGCACATTATTTTGTGACATGTCACGTTCGGTTGGGGTAGGTTAGGCTATGTTCGGTAAGGATAGCTCTGACTTTCGTGCTATACACTGCTGTTCGATGGATTTCTGTGTTCTACTCTTCTCTACTTTATTCTGCTTGGCCCGGGGTTGCCAGTAACAGTGTTCACTGCAGGCAGGTCTGAGGTATGTACATATCGGTCAGGTTAGGTTTACTTCGGTTAGGATAGGTGTGACCCTTGCTCCATACACTGTTTTGCGGTGTATATCTGCGTTCTGCTTTGCCCTACTATATTCTGCTTGGCCCTGGCTATGCCAGCAACAGTGGTCCAGCACGTTGAATTGAGTTATGTTACGTAAAACAATAGCGATAGCTATTGCTGTCGTCCCCAGGAACAAGCGGCGTATGACAGGGTAGAGTGGAGGGCAGATGTACATAAATTATCAATGTTGGGCACAGAAGTCAAAGCTATCCTGAACCAGCACAACCAAACCTAGCATAACCACGCGTAGTCTAACGAAACCTAACGTGCCGCGACCAGTATTTCTGACTTCCACAGAGCCAACCGGAATATGCTAGAGCACAGTAGAGCGCAGAAATCCGTTGGACTGCAATGTAATGCACGAAAGTCGTAACTAGCCCCGTATAACGTTACCAATCGTAATGTAACCAAACGCAATGTAACTCAACCTAACGAAACTCGACAACTATTGCTGCCCTGCGCGGAGTCAAACAGCATAAGTCAGAGGAGTGTAGAGAGCAGAAATCCATAGAATCGCAGTGTATAGCAGAAAAGTAAGGGCTATACAAAAATAACCAAAAGAACAGTAGCCTAACCAAGCGAAGCATATGTCAATATAACAAGACGCGAGCATCATTTGTGGGCGCCACAGGGTCAAGCAAAATATGGTAGAGCACAGTCGAGCGCAGAATTCCACAGAAAAACAGTGTATACCATGAAAGTGAAAGATATCCTAACCTAACAAAACAAGCTTCACCTAACCAAACGTAGCCTAACCCAACCATTCGTGCCACGATCACTGTTTCTGGCTTCCCCAGAGTCGGCCAGAGAATAGTAGAGCAATGTAGAGTGCAGAAATCCACCGAGCAGCAGTGTATAGCGAAAATGTCAAAGATGTCATCAAAAAATCTAACCAACCGTAACATTCCGAAGCGTAACCTAGCACAATCTAAGAAACTGCGGATGCTATTGCTGGCCTTTCCAGAGTCGAGCTGAGCATAGCAGATCGTATAAACCAACCGAATATCAATGCATACCACGAAAGCCAAAGCAATTCACACTCAACCCAAAATAATATAACCTACCCAAACGTAGCAAAACTCGGACTAGATTACCGATACCTAAATTACTTGCTTCCCCCGAGTAGAGCAGACTGTAGAAGAGCAATGTAGAGCGTTGAAATCCACAGAATAGCAGTGTGTAGCTCAAAAGTCTAAGCCATCCTGTCCTTACCTACTTACCTTACTAGCCAAACATGATCTAAACAAACGCAACATAACTCATACTAACGTGCCGAGACAAATACTGCCGGCATACCGATAGCCAAGCATGACATATAAGAACGCAGTAGAGCGTAGAGAAGCACCGAGCAGCAGTTCATAGCACAAGAGTCAGAGCTACACAAAACAAACCTAACAAAGCATAACATAACCAAACGTAACCTGACACAACATAATGCGCCTAGACCACTATTGCTGACTTCCACAGAGCCAACCAGAATACACCAGAGCACAGTAGAGCGCAGAAATCCGCCGCAATGCTGTGTCATGCACAAAAGACGTAACTAGCCCCGTCTAACCGAAGCAACCATAACGTAATCAAACGTAACATATCTCAACCTAACGACAATCGCCCACTACTGCTGGCCTACCCGGAGACAAGCAGCACACGTCAGTGGAGAGTAGAGAGCAGATATCCATAGAGTCGCAGTGTATAGCAGAAAATTCAAGGCTATACAGGACTAACCAAAACAACTGTAGTGTAACCTAGCGATGCATGTATCAAAATAACGTTCCGCGAACATTATTCGTGGCCGCCACAGGGCCACGTAAAATACGGCAGAGCACAGTCGAGCACAGAATTCCACAGAAGAACAGTGTATACCACGAAAGTGAACGCAATCCTAACATAACAAAGACAAGCTTCACCTATCCAAACGTAGCCTAACTCAACCTTTCATGCCACAATCACTATTGCTGGCCTCCCCAGAGTAGGGCAGAGTGTAGTGGCGCAACGTATAGTGCAGAAATCCACCGAATAGCAGTGTATAGCTTAAAAGTCAAAACTACTCTGTACTAACGTAATCAAACGTAATTTAATCAAACGTATCCTAACTTAACCTAACGCGCAGAGACCGCTATTGCTGTAATCCCCAGAGCCAAGCGGAATATACTGTAGCACGGTAGAGCGCAGGGAGCCAATAAATAGCAGCGTACAGCACAAAAGCCAAATATTTCATAGCCGAACCTGTCCTGACATAACGTAGTCAAACGAGGACTAGCAAAACCTAACGAACCGGAACAATATCTCTGGCCTTCCCAGAGCCAGGGATAACATGCTAGAGCACTGTAGTGCGTGCAAATCCAACGAGCAGCAGTGTATAGCTCAAAAGTCAGAGCCGTCACAATCAAACCTAACCAAACCTAGCCTAGACGAACGAAACCTGACTCAAACTATCGTGTCACGAAAACTCTTGCTGCTCACCCCAGGGTCGAGCAGAGTATAGTAGAGAAACGTAGAGCGCAGAAATTCACCTAATAGTAGCTTATGGCGCTAAAGTCAGACCTACCCTATCCTGACCTAACCAAACCTAACACAACCGAATGCAATCTAACTCAACCTAACGTGCCGCGACAAGTATTGCTGACCTCCACAGGGTCATGCAGAGCGTATTAGTGGAGAGAAGAGCACAGAAATCCATAGAATCGCCGTGTACAGCAGAAAAGTCAAAGATACCCTAACCTATCACAAACAAATCTAACCTAACCAAACCTAACATACCTCTCCCTATCGCGCCGCGGCCACTGCTCCTGACATCCACAAGGCAAGTCAGAGCATATTAGACCACAGTAGAACACAAAAGTCACAGCTGCCCTCGCCGAACATAGCCGAACATAGCGTAAACAAACGTAACCTAACACCACCCAACCGCACTTCACCGCTATTGCTGACCTCCCCGAAGCCAAGCAGAATATATTACAGCATAGTAGATCACAGACATCTGCGGCGTTTCAGTGTACAGCACAAGAGTCGAAGATATCCGAACCTAACACAAAATAACTTTACCTAACCAAACGCAACCAAATCCAACCTATTGCACGCAGACGACTAATTCTGGGCTCCACATCGCCAAGCAGAACATATTAGAGCAGAGCAGAGCGCAGAGGCCCATATAATGGTCGTGTGTTGCATAAAAGTTGATGCCATCGTAACCTGACTCAAGCTAACCTAACCTAACCGAACGTAACATAACTAGAACAAATTTGATGACACCACTATTCCAGTCCTCCGCAGAGCCTAGCTTAGCATACTGGAGCAATGAGGAACGCAGGAATCCACGAAACAGCGGTGTGTAGCATAGTAGTAAATGCTACCCTATCCTAACATAACGAAACATACAATAACCGAACGTTATATATTTCATAGTATCGTGCAGATACCACTATTGCGAGAATCCCCAGAGGCAGGTAGGGCTTATTACAGCTCAGCGGAGCGCAGATAGCCACCAAATAGAAAGCATATAGCACGAAAGTCAGGTACACACTAACCTACGTGACCAAACCTAACCTAGCCAAACGTGGACTAACTATACTTAACGAGCCGGGAACACTATTTCTGACCTCTCTGGTGCCAAGCAGAACATACTAGGGCACAGTAGAGGGCAGGAGTCCTACGAAAAGCGGCAGATATCAGAAAAGTCGATGCTACCCTCTCTTAGCCTAACCAAACGTAAAATAACCAAACGTAGCCTAAATCAAACTGAAGTGCCGAGACCACTATTACTGGCCCCCGCAGGGATCAGCAAATTATAGTAGAGCAATGTATAGCGAAGAAAGCCAGCGAATAGCAGTGTATAGCACAAAAGTCGACGCTACCTTATCCTAAACCCGAGACCACTATTACTGGCCCCCGCAGGGATCAGCAAATTATAGTAGAGCAACGTATAGCGAAGAAAGCCAGCGAATAGCAGTGTATAGCACAAAAGTCGACGCTACCTTATCCTAACCTATCATAACATAATAAAGGCAAACGTAACATACCTTAACCTAACATGCAGAGACCGCTGTTATAGGAAACGCGAGAGCCAAGTAGGATACACTAGAGCACAGCAGAGCGTAGAGATCCACAGAATAACTATTTATAACAGGAAAGTCAAATCTATCCATACATAACCCAAAACAACGTAACGCGACCAAACGTATCCTAACTGACCCGAACGGGCCGAAGCAACTATTGCTGGCCTCACCAGAGACAAGCAGAATATACTAGAGCGCAGCAGAGCATGGAGAGCCACCAAATGGCAGTGTACAGCGCAAAGATAGGGGATATTCTAACCTAACCTGACCAAGCCAAGTCTAACCAAACGTAGAGTGACTAAACATAACGAGCCGAGGCCTCCATTGCTATCCACCACAGGGCATAGCAGAACATATTACAGCAAAGTGGAGAACAGAAATCCACCGAACACGAGTGTATAACACAAAAACCAAAGCCATACTAACCAAACGCAACGTAACCTAACCGAGCCAAATGCAGCCTGACGCAACCTATCGTAACAGGGCCGCTATTACTGGTCGCCCCGGAGTAGAGCAGAGCGTAGTAGGCCAGTGAAAAGCGCCTAAATCCTCCGAAAAACAGTGTATAGCGTAAAAGTCAAAGCTACCCTATTGTAACGTAATCAATCGCAGCCAAACCAAACGCAGCCAAACTCCACATAACTTGCCGAGACCACCATTGGTGGCCTCTCCAGCGCCAAGCAGAGCATGTTACAGCACGGTGGAGCGCAGAAACCCACCTAATAGCAGTTTATTGTGCTAAAGTCTATGCAATACCATCCTAACGTTGCGAAACGTAACATAAGCGGACGTAACGTAGCACAAGCAGACGAGCCACGGCCGCTATTGCTGGCCTCACGAGAGATTGACAGAGTACGGCAAAGTAGTGTTGAACGCAGAAATCGTCCGAATAGCTGCGTATAGCACAAAAGTCAAAGCTATCCTAACCAAGCCTAGACGAACCTAACTTAACCAAACGCAGCGTAACTGAATCTAACGTGCCGAGAGCAATATTCCTGGTGTCTACAGAGACAAGCAGAGTTCGATAGCTCACAGAAGAGCGCAAAAGTCCATAGAAAGGCAGTGTGTATCACAAAAGTCAAAGCTTCCCTGACATAACACAAGGTAACCTAACCGAACCGAACGTAATCTAATCCAACATAGCGTGCCGGGTCCGCTATTGCTGGCCTCCCCTAATGCAAGCAGATGCTGGTTGAACATTGCAGTGCACTGGTGTCGACCGAATAGCAGAGTATAGAACAAAAATCATAGCTACACCAACCATACCTACCCTAACCTAGCCAAGACAAGCATAACCTAAGTCTACCTAGCGCGCCGAGAACACTATTGCTTGTCTCCCAAGAGACAAACGGAACGCATTCCAGCACAGTAGAGCGCAGATGTCCACTGTACTGTAGCGTATCGCACAAAAGTCAGAGCCATCCCACCCTAACCTAACCAAACGTGACGTAACGAAACGTAACCGAAACCATCCTAACACGCCGACACCGCTGTTGCTGCCTCCACGGAGCTAAGCATAAAATACCATAGGGTAGTAGATGGCAGAGGAACATAGAATCGAAGTGCTTTGCAGAATAGTCTAAGCTATTCTATCCTAACATAGCCAAACGTAACGTAACCGGACGAAGCATAACTCAAACTAACATGCCGAAGCCACATCTCCTGGCATCCACAGCGCCAAGCAGAGCATACTAGAGCACAGTAGAGCGCAGAAATCAACCGACTAGCAGTGTATATGACGAAGGTCGAAGCTATCCCCTCCTAACCAAACCAAGCGTAACATAATTCAACCTAACGTGCCGAGAGGAATATTGCCGGACTCCCCAGCGCCAGGCAGAGCATATTAGAGGAGAGTAGAGCCCAGAGGTCCATAGAATTGCAGGGCATGACATGAAGGCTAATGACATCCGAGCCAAACCAGAACATACCTAACCTAACCAAACATAACCAGACACAGACTAACTCGCCGCGGCCACTATTTCTGCCATTCCCAGATCAAGGCAGGGAATATTAGACCGCAGTAGGGCGCATATACCCACCAAACAGCAGTGTACAGCACAAGAGCCAAAGCTGTCCTATCCTAACCTAAGCAAGCGTAGCATAAGCGGTCATATCGGAACTGATCATGACGTGCCACGACCGCTATTGCTGGCTTCACGATAGCTAAGCTCAGCACAGCAGAGCTGTGTAGAACGTCGCAGTCGTCCGAATGGCAGTGACTATCACAAGAGTCAAAGCTATCCTAACCAATCCTGATCAAGCGTAACCTGCCCAAGCGTAACCTAAATAAACTTAACGTGCCGAGAGCGCTATTCTTGGAGTCCACAGAGACAGGCAGAGTGTGACAGTGCACAGAAGAGCACAGAAGCCCATGGAATAGCAGTATGTAGCACTGAAGTCAAAGCTACCCTAACAGAACGCAACGTAACCAAACATTGCCAAACCTAATACAACTCAACCTAACGTGCAGCGACAACTACTGCTGGCCTCCCGATAGTCGGGCATAGTTCAGTAGGGTAATGTAGGGCGCAGAAATCCACTGAATTGCAGTGTACAGCACAGAAGTCAAAGCAATCCTGTCCTAACCTAACCGAACATGACACAGCCAAACGTAACCTAACTAAACGTATCGTGCTGAAACAATTATTGCTGACCTCCCTAGAAGAAAGCACAACATACTAGAGCACAGGAGAGCGCAGAAACCCGCCGCACTGAAGTGCAAGGCACAAAGGTCAAAGAAATTCTAACTCAACCTGACAAAACCAAACCTAGACAAACGAAGATTAACTCAACCTACCGTGCTGTGACCATATCAGCTGTCATGCCCAGTTCCAAGCTGAGCATATTCTGGCACAGTGGAGCGCAGAAATCCACCGAAAAGCAGTGTATAGCACAGAAGTCTAAGCCATCCTATCCTAACCTAACCAAACGGGACCTAGCAAAACGCAACTTATCTCAGACTAACGTGACGAGACAAACACTTCTAACATCCCCATAGCCAAGCAGAATATTCCAGAGCATAGCAGGGCGCAGAAATCCACCGAACAGCAGTGCATTGCAAAAAAGGCAAGTCATACTTGCCAATCACGTCCAAACCCTGCGTAACCAAACGCAACCTAAGTAAACCTGAGATGTCACGCCCACTATTGCTGACCACACGAGAGACATGGAGATGCTTATACAGCAATGCAGAGCGCAGATATCGACCGAATAGCAGTGTATAGCGAAAAGGTCAGAGCCGCGCTGACCAAACTTAGCCGAACATGAGCTTACCAAGCGTGACTTAACCCAAACGAACCGGCCACGACCTCTTTTGCTAGCCTCCCCACAGGCAAATAGATGCTAGTAGAGCAATGCAGAGCACAGATATCGACCGAATAGCAGTGTAGAGCACAAAAGTCGATGCCGTCCTAACCAAACCTCTCCAGCCTGGCCAAGCCAAGCGTAAAGTAATTGAAACTAGCGTGCCGAGATCTCTATTGCTAGCCTCCCCAGAGCCAAGCAGAACATATTAGGGCACAGTAGAGCGCAGAGGTCCACCGAACAGCAGATTCTGCCACGTAATTCAAAGCATCGTGAACATAACTCAAACTAGCGTAACCTAAACAAACGTAGCATAACTCAGACTAACGTGCCGAGACCATAATTGCTGCACTCCCCATAGTCGAGCAGAGTGTAGTAGAGCAACGGAGAGGACAGAAATCCATCGAATAGCAGTGTATAGCACAGAAGTCTAAGCCATCCTATCCTAACCTAACCAAACGTAACATAACTCAAACTAACCCGCAGAGAGCACTATTGCCGGCCACCCCAACGCCAAGCAGAGCATATTAGAGAAGAGTAGAGCGCGGAAGTCCATAGAATATCAGTGTGTAGCACAAAATCCAAAGCTGTCCTGACCTAACACAACGCAGCCTAACCTATCCAAACTTAATCTAACGCATACTAAATTGCGGCGAACACAATTTCTGGCCTCCCCATCGCCAAGCAGAGAATATTAGATCACAGTAGAACGCAGAAGGCCTACGAATAGCAGTGCAGAGCACAAAAGTCTAAGCCATCGCAACTAAACCATTCCTAACGTAACAAAACCAAACGCAGGATATCTAAACCTGACTTGCCACGACTGCCACGGCCAGCATTCCCAGAGTCGTGTAGAGTATAGTAGAGTAACGAAGAGCGCAGTAATCATCCGAACGGCAGTGTATAGCACAAAGTCAAAGTTATCCTATCCTAACCCAAACAAGCGTAACATGCTCGAACGTAACCTAACACAACATAGCCAGCCTAGACCAATATTTCTGGCCTCCTCGTAGCCAAGCAGAACGCATTGGTGGCGAATGGAGCACAAAAGTCAATAGAATGGCAGTGTATTACTGAAAACTCAAAGCTATTCAGACCTAACCCATGCCAACGTAACATATCCAAACATAACCTAATACTGCCTAACCTGCTGCGGCCACAATTTCTGGCCTCAATAGAGCAGGTTAGAGTATATTATATCACAGTAGAGCGGAGAAATTCACTGAGCAGCAGCGTACAGCACAAATGTGAAAGCTGTTATGTCCTAACGGAATCAAACATGACATAACCGAACGATACTTAACTGCACCTAACGTGGGTAGCCCACTATTGCTGAAGTCACCAGGGCCAACCAGAATACAATAGAGCACAGTAGGGCGCCAAACCCCACCGCAATTCAGTGTAAAGCACAAATGTCAGACATAACCTAACCTAACCTGTCCTAACCTAGCCTAACCTGACCTAACTTAACCTGCCCAACCGTAGCCTATCTCAACATAATGTGCCGAAACCGCAATTGCTCTCTTTCCCAGAGCCAAGCTGATAATATTAGAGCATAGTAGAGAGCACGAATCCGCCGCATAACTGTGTACAGTACGAAAGTCAAAGCTACACTGGCCGAATCTAGCATAGCCTAACCTAACCAAACGTAACCTAACCCAACCTAACGTGCCGAGAACACCATTGCTGACATCCACAGACCCGAGCAGGGAATATTTAGCTATATAGAGCGCAGAAATCATACGAATAGTAGTTTACAGCGCAAAGGTTAGAGATATCCTATCGTAACCTAATCATAACGAAACGTAACCCAGCTGAATATAACGTACAGCAAAAACTATTGCCGGCCTCACCAGAGCCGAGCAAAAGATATTTGAGGAGAGCAGAGCGCAGAAATCGATAGAATCGCAGTGTATGGCAGAATAGTCAAAGCTCTCCAAGTCTAACCCAAGCTAATGTAACCAAACCAAGCGTAGCATGACGCGACATAACGTGCTGCGACCACTGCTGCTGCCTTCTCAGGGCCAAGCGGAATACAGTAGAATGCAGTAGAGCGATGAAATGCACCGAATAGCAGTGTGCAGCAGAAAAGTAGAAGCTACTATATTCTAACCTAAACAAACGGAGAGTAACCAAGCGTAACATAACACAACATAAAGCGACGAGGCCACTACCGCTGGCATCCCCGTAGCCAAGCAGAACATATTAGAGCATAGTAGAACACAGAAATCAATCGAATATCAGTGTATAGCACAAAAGTCACAGCTGTCCAGTCCCGACGTAACCAAAGCTTCACATAACCAAACGAAACATAACTCAATCCAACGTGCCAGGAAAACTCCTGCTGGCCTCACCTGGGCCAAGAAGAATATAGTACAGCACAGCATAGCCCAGAAATTTGGTGTGTATAGCGCGAAAGCCATAGTTATCCTTACCGAACCCAGCATACCTTAACCTAACCGAACGTAGAGTACCCAGACCTAACGTGACGCGACCAGTATTTCTGTCTTCCCCAAAGACAGGCAGAATATGATAGAGCACAGCATAGCACACCGGTCTATAGGATGGCAGTGCATAGCACGAAAGTCAAAGATATCCTCACGGAACCCAAACAATCCTAACACAACCAAACGTAACATAGCACAGTCTACTGCGCCGCGGCCATTATTTCTGGAATTCCAGGAGCAAAGCAGGGTCTATGGGAACACAGCAGAGTACAGAAATCCACCGAATAGCAGTGTACAGCACAAGAGACATAGCTACCCTAGCCCGACATAACCAAACATAGTAAAGCAAAACGTGACCTATCGCAACCTAACCTGCCTAGGCCACTGTTGCTGACCTCCCCAGAGCAAAGCAGTACCTATTAGATCAGAGTAGAGCACAGAAGTCCATACAATCAGAGTGTATGGCAGATAAGTCAACGCCATACATACTTAATCCAAGCAAAAGTAACTGAATCTAACGAAGCCTAACTCAACGTAGCAAGCCGCGGCCACTATTGCTGGACACCCCAAGGCCAAGCAGAATATAGTAGATTACAGCAGAGCGCAAACATGCAACGACTAACAGTGTATTCCAAGAGAGTCAAGGCTATGCCAACATAAACCAAGCAAACATACCCGAACCAAACGTAGCCTAACCCAACCTAACTTGCCGACACCACTATTACTGACCTCCACAGAGTCGAACAGGGTATAGTAGAATAACGAAGAGCGCAGAAATCCACCGTGAAGCAGTGTATAGCGCAAAAGCCAGAGTTACCCTATCCTAACCTAACCAAGCGTAACATAACCAAACGCAACATAAGTCAAGCTAAGTTGCCTACACCAATATTACTGACCTCCCCAGAGCCAAGCAGAAAATACTAGAGCGCAGCGAAGCGTATAATCTTACCGCATAGGAGTGTAAAGCAGGGAAGGACAAGATACCCTAACCTAACATGCCCTATCCTAACCAAACCAAAAGTAACCAATCCAAACCTAACCTGTCTAGCCATGTATTGCTGGACTCATCATTGGCAAGCAGTGCACATTTGGGGAGAGCCGAGCACAGAGGTCCTTAGAATAGCAATGCATAGCACGAAAGTCAATGATACCCTAACCGAAACCAAACAAACTTAACCCAACCAAACGTAACCGAACACAACCTAACGCGCAGCGGCCAGTATTTCTGGAATTCCCAGAGCTAAGCAGGGAATACTAGATCACGGTAGAGCGCAGAAATCCAACGAATAGCAGTATACAGCACAAAGGTCATAACTATCCTGGCCAACAATAACGGAACATAACACAACCATACGTAACCTAACACAACCTAACGTGGCTACACCAATACTGCTGACCTCTCCAGAGGACAGCAGAATACACTATAGGGCAGGAGAGCGCAGAAACCCGCCGCACGGACGTTCAGAGCACAAAAGTCTCAGATACCCTGACCTAACCTGGCATAACCTAACCTGGACAAACGAAGCCTAACTTAACCTAACGTGCCGATACCGTCATTGTCGGTATCCGCAGCGCAAAACAGGGCATATTGCAGCAGAGTAAATCGTAGAAGCCCACCGAATAGCAGTTTATAGCACAAAAGACAGAGGTATACTGTACTAACCTAACCAACGTAATCTAACCAAACGCAGCAAGTCCCTACCTAACGCGCCGAGACCACTAGCAGAGCATATTACAGCACAGTAGTGCGCAGAAATCCACTGAGCAGCATTGTATAGCGCATGAGTCGAAGCTACCGTATCCAAACATATACAAAAAGGTTACATAAGCAGACGTAGCGTAACACAAACTTACGTGCCACGGCCGCTACTGCTGGCTTCACGAAAGCTAAGCAGATTATAGCAGAGCAATGGAGAAGACTTGAATCTACCGAAAAGCAGTGCACATCACAAAAGTCAAATAAATCCCAATCAGACTTAACCAAACCTACCCGAACAAACGTAACATAACTCAACCCAACTGCCGGGAGCACTGTTCCTGGCGTCCACGAGTCAAGAAGAGTGCGAGAGCGCACAGAAGATCGCTGAAGTACATAGAATCGCTGTGCAAAGCACAATAGTTGAAGCCGCCCTATCCTAACATAGCCAAACGTAAAATAACCGAACGTCGCTTAACTCAACCTAACGCGCCGAGGCCACCATTGCTTGCATCCCCAGAGCCTAGCATAATATACTAGAGCAGCGTAGACCGCAGAAATCTACCGAATAGCAGTCTATGGCGCAAAAGTGTATTCTGTCCTATAATAGCATAACCAAACGTAATAAAAACAAGCCAAACCTAACTTCGCTTAGCGTGCCAAGACCGCTGTCGTCGGGCTCCCGAGAGACAAACAATATATTGGAGCACACTAGAGCGCAGCAAGCCAACAGATAACAGTGTATATCACAGATGTCGAAGAAATCATGACCAAAACTGGCTTAACGTAACCAAACCAAGCGTTATCTAGCAAAGACTAACGAGCCGAGCCCACTACTGCCGGACTCCCCATCGCCATGCAGAACATATTAGATGAGCGTATAGCGGAGAAGTCCATAGAATGGCAATGAATAGCGGAAAAGTCAAAGATATCCGAACCTAGCACAGTATAGCCTAACCTAGCCAATCGTAACAGAACCAAACGTAACCTAACTCAAACTAACGTGCCGCGACGATTATTACTGGCCTCCCCAGAGACTGGCAGGGTATAGTGGAGCAACGTAGAGCGCAGAAATTCTCCAAAGAGCAGTGTATGGCATAAGAGTCAAAGCTATACCGCCCTAACCTCTCCTAATGTAACACAACCGAACGTAACATAACTTAACCTAACGCGCCGAGATCACCATTGCATGCTTCCCCGGAGTCAAGCTGAATACACTAGAGCACAGTAGAGCGCAGAAAGCTACCATGTAGCAGTATATAGCACGAAAGTCATAGTTATCCTAACCTAACTTAACATATCTGCACCTAACCAAACATAGAACAGCTAAACCTGACGAGCCGAGACCTCCATTGCTGGCCTCCACAGAGCCAAGCAGAACATGTTAGAGCGAGGTAGAGTGCAGATATCTACCGAATGGCCGTGCACAGCACAGAAGTCCAAGCTATGCCAACCTATCCTGACCTAACCTAACCTAACCAAACGTGGCGTTACTCAACATAACGAGCCGATACCACTATTGCTGTGTTTCGCAGAGCCAAGCCGACAAAGCAGAGCATATAAAAGCACAGTAGGGAGCAGAAATCCGACGAGTCGAAGTGTATAACACAAGCGTGAGAGCCATCATAAGCAAACCGAACCTACCTAGCCTAACCAATCGTAACCTAACTCAACCTATCGTGTCACGGTCACTATTGCTGCCCACCTCAGAAAGGAGCAGAGTATAGTATGGCAATGTAAAGCGCAGAAATGCATCGAATGGCAGTGCTTAGCACAAATGTCAAAGCTATCCTCTCCTAGCGTAACCAATCGTAACATACCCAAGCGTACCTAACTTAACCGTACGTGCCGCGACCGCTGTTGCTGGCCGCACAAGAGGCAGGCAGAACATATTATAGGAGTTGGTACCGCCGAAAGGCACACAATCGTAGTGTACAGCAGAAAAGTAAAAGCTATCCAAACCGGAACCAAGCAATCATAACACAGCCAAACGTGACCTAGCACAACCTAACCTGCCGTGACCACAATTTCCGGCCTCCACAATGCCAAGCAGTACATACTAGAGCAGTGTAGCGCGCAGAAATCCACCGCATAGTAGTTTACAGCACAAAAGACAAAGATGTCCTACATAACCCAGACAAGCCTAACATAACCAGTCGAGAAGGGTAGAGTAGAGCAATGCAGGGCACAGACATGCAGCGAATGGCAGCGTATTTCACAAAAGTCGAAGCAATCCTATCCTAACCTATCAAAACGTAATAAAACCAATCGTAACATAACTTAACGTTATGCGCCGAGACCACTATAACTGGCATCCCTGAGCCAAGCAAATGGTATTATAGCACAGTAGAGCCAGAAGTCCACCGAATAGCGGTGTATAGCATAAAAGTCGGATCTATTCTATCCTAACATTACCAAACGTAGCCTAACCCAAACTAACTTGCCGTGACCACTATTGCTGGCACCGGCAGAGCCGCGCGGAATATGCTACAGCGTAGTAGATCGTAGAAATGGACCGCCTTGCTCTGCATAGCACAAAAGACGAAGGCAACCTGACCAAACATAATCTAACCTAACCTAACCAAACGTAACTTGCCGCTATCACTATTATGTTACATTTGGGTGATTAAGTTACGTATATTACGGTTAGGGTAGCCATGACCTTCGTCTATACACTGCGTTTCTATGGATTTCTGAAATCTCCTCTCCACTAACCTGTGCTGCTTGGCTCTGTGGTAGCCAGCAGTAGTGGTCACGGCACGATACGTTGAGTTAAGTTGCGTTTGGCTATGATACGCTTTGCTATGTTAGGATAGTGTAGCATTGACTTCTTTGATACGCGCTGCTACTCGGGGAGTTTCTGCACCCTACTGTGCTCTACTATTTACTACTTGTCTCTAGGGAGGCCAGAAATTGCGGTCTCGGCACGTTAGGTTGTTTTCGGTTACGTATGGCCAGTTAAGGTTACGCTATGTTCGATTAGGACAGCTTTGACTTTCGTGCTATACACCGTTATTCGGCGGAAACCTGCGCTCGTCTGTTCTCTACAACATTCTGCTTGGCCCTGGTGCGGACGGCAATAGTGGCCGCGGCACGATATATTGAGGTATGTTTCGTTTGGATAGGTTACGTTGGTGCGGATTAGGTTGGGTAGCTCTGACTTTTCCTTTATACGCTGATATTGTATGGATTTCTGCGCTCTGCTCTCCTCTAATATGTTCTTCTCGGCTCTGGGGAAGCCAGCAATTATGGTCGCGGCACTTTACGCTGAGGTAGGCTACGTTTGTTTTGGTTACGCTATTCTGGGTAAGGTATTGCACTTGCAGCATTGACTTTTCCGTACACACTGCTATTCTATCGACTTTTGCGCTCTAAAGTGCTCTATTTTAACTTGCCTTTCCCGTGTGACGCCGGGAATAGTTGTCACGGCACCTTAGCTTGTGTTATGTTACGTATGGTTACGTTGGGTTTGGCTATGCTTGGTTGCAATATCGCCCACATTTGTGCTATACTCTGATATTCTGCGGATTTCTGTGATCTAATATTTTCTTATTGGATCTGGGAGGCCAGCGGTTGTGGACTCGGCATGCTAGGTTTAGTTACGCTACGTTCGGTTACGTTAAGTTAGGACAGGTTAGGTTATGATATATTTGACTTTTGTGCTATACACGGGAGTTCTGTCGGCTACAGTATGCTACTGTGCTCTATTATGCCCTGCTTCCCTCTGAGGTATCCAGAAATAATGGTCTCGGCACGTTAGGTACAGCTATGTTACGTTCAGATATGTTACGCTTTGTTAGGTTAGGACGGGATGGCTACGACTCTTGTGCTATGCACTGCTATTCGGAATATTCCTGCTCTCTACATTGCTCTAGTATACTCTGCTCAGATCTCGGGCGGCCACAAAGAGCGGTCGTGGCGTATGACGTTGTGTTATGCTACGTTAAATTAGGTTAAATTGGTATATGTTTGGTGAGGATAACTTTGGCTTTCGTGCTGTACTGTTGCGGAGGCCCGCAATGGTGGTCTCGGCAAGTTAGTTTGAGTTATCCTACGTTCGTCTGTGTTACGCTTGGTTTCTATAGGATAGGGTAGCTTCGACATTCGTGCTGTACTCTGAGATCCTACACATTTCTGCGCTCAACCCGCCTCTACCGTGTTGATCTTGGCACTGGTTATGGCAGCAGCAGCAGTCTCGGAGCGTTAGGTCGGGTTTGGTTACGATCTGTTATGTTAAGTTTCGTTAGGTTAGGATAAGATAGCTTTGAAATCTGTGCTATATACAGCTATTCGATGGATTTCTGTGATCTACTGCGCTCTAATATGCTCTGCCATGCTCCGGGGAGGCCAGAAATGGCGCACGCCGAAGTGAGGTGGTGCTAGGTGATGTATGGGTAGGTTACGTTAGTTTTGGTATTGTCATGATTACTTCGGCTTTTCTTCTGTATACTGCTTTTCTATGGACCGTTGCAACCTACTCTACTGTACTATGACCTACTTGGCCCAGGGGAGGCCAGCAATAGTGGAAGAGGCATGTTAGGTTGATTTAGATCACGCTCTGCTTGGGTAGGTTAGGCTAAGTTTGACTAGGATGGCTTTGACTTTTGCGTTATACACTCTAGTTCGGTGGGTGTCTGTGCTCTACATTGCTACACCGCCCTCTGCTCTGCTCTCGGATGTCCTGCAATAGTGGGCGTGGATCGTTGGTGTGAGTTTTATTACATTTAGTTAGGTTAGGTTGGTAGATGTTAGCTTTAGGTATCTCTGACTTTTTTGCTGTACACTGCAATGCAGCGGATTTCTGCGCTCTCCTCTGCTCCAGTGTATTCTGCTTGGCTCTGCGGGCCAACAGTGGGGGTCTCGGCTCGTTAGGTTGAGCTAGGTTGCGATTGGTTTGGTTAGGTTGGTTTATGTTTGACAACGAATGCTTTGACTTTCGTCCTATATGCTGTTACTCGGTGAACTTCAACGATCTACTGTACTCGAATGTGTTCTGCTTGGCTATGGGCAGGCCAGCAGCAGTGGTCTCGGCACGTTAGGTGCAGTTATTTTACGTTTGGTTAAGATAGCAATGGATCGCTTTGACCATGTGCTATACACTGCTACTCGGTTGCTTTCTTCGTCCTACACCTATCTGCTATACGCTGATCGACTCTGGGGAGGCCAGCAATATTGGCCATGACACGATACTATGAGTTATTCTGCGTCCAGTTAGGCTAGGTTGTGTTAGGTTAGATTAAATTTGGCTAAGTCTGCTCTGACTTTCGTGCTGTACACTTTTTTCCGGTGGATATCTGCGCACTACTGTGGTCTACAGTAATATGCTTGTCTCTGCGGTGTCCAGCACCTGTGGTTGCGGCAAGTGAGGTAGAGTTAGATTACGCATGGTTAAGTTAGAATAGGTCTGGTTTGGTTGGGATAGCTATGACTCTCGCCGACTCCTTGGTGGAGCGCACGACCGAGTATTCCGGACGACACTCGACCGCCTAGCGGGCGACTAACCGCGTGGTACCACAGGAATCGGTACTCGGGCATATCCTCCCGGAACTCGCTCTCGACGCCGTGATGTGTACAGTCCTCCCCGTGGCATGTGACCTACGTGTTACACGGAATACACGTTGGTGACCGCCTCCGTGTTGATCTGGGGGGGGGGGGGAGGAAGCCAGCAATTATGGTCGCGGCACTTTACGCTGAGGTAGGCTACGTTTGTTTTGGTTACGCTATTCTGGGTAAGGTATTGCACTTGCAGCATTGACTTTTCCGTACACACTGCTATTCTATCGACTTTTGCGCTCTAAAGTGCTCTATTTTAACTTGCCTTTCCCGTGTGACGCCGGGAATAGTTGTCACGGCACCTTAGCTTGTGTTATGTTACGTATGGTTACGTTGGGTTTGGCTATGCTTGGTTGCAATATCGCCCACATTTGTGCTATACTCTGATATTCTGCGGATTTCTGTGATCTAATATTTTCTTATTGGATCTGGGAGGCCAGCGGTTGTGGACTCGGCATGCTAGGTTTAGTTACGCTACGTTCGGTTACGTTAAGTTAGGACAGGTTAGGTTATGATATATTTGACTTTTGTGCTATACACGGGAGTTCTGTCGGCTACAGTATGCTACTGTGCTCTATTATGCCCTGCTTCCCTCTGAGGTATCCAGAAATAATGGTCTCGGCACGTTAGGTACAGCTATGTTACGTTCAGATATGTTACGCTTTGTTAGGTTAGGACGGGATGGCTACGACTCTTGTGCTATGCACTGCTATTCGGAATATTCCTGCTCTCTACATTGCTCTAGTATACTCTGCTCAGATCTCGGGCGGCCACAAAGAGCGGTCGTGGCGTATGACGTTGTGTTATGCTACGTTAAATTAGGTTAAATTGGTATATGTTTGGTGAGGATAACTTTGGCTTTCGTGCTGTACTGTTGCGGAGGCCCGCAATGGTGGTCTCGGCAAGTTAGTTTGAGTTATCCTACGTTCGTCTGTGTTACGCTTGGTTTCTATAGGATAGGGTAGCTTCGACATTCGTGCTGTACTCTGAGATCCTACACATTTCTGCGCTCAACCCGCCTCTACCGTGTTGATCTTGGCACTGGTTATGGCAGCAGCAGCAGTCTCGGAGCGTTAGGTCGGGTTTGGTTACGATCTGTTATGTTAAGTTTCGTTAGGTTAGGATAAGATAGCTTTGAAATCTGTGCTATATACAGCTATTCGATGGATTTCTGTGATCTACTGCGCTCTAATATGCTCTGCCATGCTCCGGGGAGGCCAGAAATGGCGCACGCTGAAGTGAGGTGGTGCTAGGTGATGTATGGGTAGGTTACGTTAGTTTTGGTATTGTCTTGATTACTTCGGCTTTTCTTCTGTATACTGCTTTTCTATGGACCGTTGCAACCTACTCTACTGTACTATGACCTACTTGGCCCAGGGGAGGCCAGCAATAGTGGAAGAGGCATGTTAGGTTGATTTAGATCACGCTCTGCTTGGGTAGGTTAGGCTAAGTTTGACTAGGATGGCTTTGACTTTTGCGTTATACACTCTAGTTCGGTGGGTGTCTGTGCTCTACATTGCTACACCGCCCTCTGCTCTGCTCTCGGATGTCCTGCAATAGTGGGCGTGGATCGTTGGTGTGAGTTTTATTACATTTAGTTAGGTTAGGTTGGTAGATGTTAGCTTTAGGTATCTCTGACTTTTTTGCTGTACACTGCAATGCAGCGGATTTCTGCGCTCTCCTCTGCTCCAGTGTATTCTGCTTGGCTCTGCGGGCCAACAGTGGGGGTCTCGGCTCGTTAGGTTGAGCTAGGTTGCGATTGGTTTGGTTAGGTTGGTTTATGTTTGACAACGAATGCTTTGACTTTCGTCCTATATGCTGTTACTCGGTGAACTTCAACGATCTACTGTACTCGAATGTGTTCTGCTTGGCTATGGGCAGGCCAGCAGCAGTGGTCTCGGCACGTTAGGTGCAGTTATTTTACGTTTGGTTAAGATAGCAATGGATCGCTTTGACCATGTGCTATACACTGCTACTCGGTTGCTTTCTTCGTCCTACACCTATCTGCTATACGCTGATCGACTCTGGGGAGGCCAGCAATATTGGCCATGACACGATACTATGAGTTATTCTGCGTCCAGTTAGGCTAGGTTGTGTTAGGTTAGATTAAATTTGGCTAAGTCTGCTCTGACTTTCGTGCTGTACACTTTTTTCCGGTGGATATCTGCGCACTACTGTGGTCTACAGTAATATGCTTGTCTCTGCGGTGTCCAGCACCTGTGGTTGCGGCAAGTGAGGTAGAGTTAGATTACGCATGGTTAAGTTAGAATAGGTCTGGTTTGGTTGGGATAGCTATGACTCTCGCCGACTCCTTGGTGGAGCGCACGACCGAGTATTCCGGACGACACTCGACCGCCTAGCGGGCGACTAACCGCGTGGTACCACAGGAATCGGTACTCGGGCATATCCTCCCGGAACTCGCTCTCGACGCCGTGATGTGTACAGTCCTCCCCGTGGCATGTGACCTACGTGTTACACGGAATACACGTTGGTGACCGCCTCCGTGTTGATCTGGGGGGGGGGGGGGGGGGACGCGGAATGCGGTGTGACCCTCGTCGCGGATAACATCCGGCGGCTGGGGCTTATCGTTTCTCCCCAGAAGACCGAGGCCGTGTGGTTTTGCCCTTGGTCCCGGGGGAAGCAGCCGCAGTCCCGTATGCGAGTGGGGAAAGACTCAGTTGCGGTTCGGGGCCCTATTAAATGTCTTTGTCCCGTCTTCGACAGTCACTGGAGGTTTGACGTGCATTTTCTTGCACTGGAAGCGCGCCTGGAAGTGGCAGTGGTGGCGCCGCGAAGCCTGCTCCCAACCTGGGCGGGCCAGAATGGAGGGTGCGGCGACTCTACACCAGTGTTGTTCGTCCGGTTTCCCTTTACGAGCATCCGATCTGCTCGAGCGACTTGGCCGCTAGTCCGAGTAGTCGAACGGTTCTCCGGCGAGTCGCTCGCAGGACGGCGATAAGGGTCGTGCGGGGATGCCCATCGGCACCCTTCGATGCGGCGATGATCATGGCGGGTGTTCCTTCGTCCGAACTACTGGCGTATGTGGCGGCCTGTGCCTACGGACTCCTCCAGCGCGGCGGTGACGGAGCTCCTGAAGAATGGGCCGTTTCGATGAGGCGAATGTACGGACGGCCAGTGATGACCGCCTTCCGAGCCTGGCTGCGGAATCCGTGCAGCTGGGCGCACCGGCCGATCGTGTCTGTGCTCCCTGTGCCGGGTGCGTGGGCGCTCAGCGGCAGCCGACACATTTTCCGGCTGACGCAGGTGTCAACCTGGCACGGGTGCTTCGGAGTGTACCTGTGAGGCTCCGGGTTGGAAAGTGATACACGGCAAGATCACTGCGGGGAAGGGCGGGACACCGCGCGGCACACGCTGGAGGTATGTCCGGCGTGGGCTGGCGAGAGCTGGGTACACTGTCGCGTGGTTTGTCGGGACCTATCGTCCTCCGTTGTCGTAGCTCAGATGACGGCGAGCGCTGGTACGCGGCATGCGGTGGCCTGCACCAGCGTGGCGGCTACGATACGAAAAGAGGCAGGGCACAGAGCCCGCGACCGTAGCGAATGGGAGGCTGCGAGCGCGGCGTCGCTTGTCGCCATGCACCCAGCCGGATAGGTTAACGCGTTAGCCCCACCGCCTTCCCGAGGGACCCTGTATCCTACCGCAAGTGCGTCCGCCCATCTGTCCCGTTGTAACCTCGGCCAGGGAGACCACGAGCAAGCGGTTGGTATCCCGCCTGTTCGAGGGACCGTGGGCCGTGCACGTGGCGCCGCGTGATGGTCACGCGGCGTCTGCGGGGTTTGTGTGCGTTGTGATGCGGTTGTATGCGTGGCAAATGTGCCTGAAGACGTCATGTCTCGCACGCATGGACATGGACGTCTCTGGTGCGAATTTCCGTCGCGCCACGGGGGAACTACGGTTGCGGCGCGGGTGCGCCATGTCAGTTGCGTCGCCGCGAAGTCTAGGTCGCTCTGAAATGCGTAGGGCTCGCCATCGTGGGGGCTTTAGTGGGTAAAAATCCCACGTAAACCAGCACCCTCCGCTAGGGTGTCCAGGTGCCCTTGGAAGGTCGCCCACATGAATGAAAGGGAAAAAAGAATAGCTTTGATTTCTGAGCTGTACACTGCTATTCGGTGAGTTTCCGCGCTGTATTCTGCCCCAATATATTCTGCTTGACTATGCGGATGTCAGCAATGGTGTTCTCTGCACGTTAGTTTGAGCTCAATTAGGTTTGGTTAGGCAATGTTTGGTCGAGCTTGGACAGTATAGCTACGACTTCCGCGGTGTACACTGTTAGTCGGTTGGTATCTGCGCTCTATTGCCGTCTAATATGTTCCGGTGGTTCTGGGAGGCCAGCAGTTGTGATCGCGGTAAGATACTTTGAGTTATGTTGCGTTTGGTAAGTAACGTTAGCTACGGTTATGTTTGGACAGCTCTATTTTTCGTGCTACACACTGCTATCCTATGGACCTCCGCGCTCTATTGCGCTCCAGTGTTGTCTTCTTGGCTATGGGGAGGCCAGCAATAATGGTCTCGCTACGTAACGTTGAGTTAGACTACGTATGGTCAGGTTAATTTGTGTCAGGAAGGGATAGGATATCTTTGACATTTGTGTTCTACACTGCAATGCGGTGTATTTCTGCGCTCTGCTCTGCTCTATTATATTATGCTCGGCTCTGCGAATGCCGGCAGTGGTTGTCTTGGGACGTTAGGTTGAGTTAGGTTACGTTTGGTTATGTAACGTTCGGTTGTGTTAGAATGGCATAGCTTTGACTTTTGTGTTACACAATGCTATTTAGTGGATCTCTGCGCTCCACATTGCTCTACTACGCACTGTTTGGCCCTGAGGACGCCAGCAATAGTGGTCGTGGCACTCTCGGTTGGGTAAAGTTACATTTGGTTAGGTTAGGGTGGACTAAGTTTTGTTAAAGCAGCATTGACTTTCGTGCTGTACACAGCTGTCACAGTGTATTTCTGCCCTCTACAGTGCTCTAATATGTACTACCTGCCTCTGGGGAGGCCAGCGCTAATTGCCACGTCAAGTTAAGTTGAGTTGAGTTACGCTATGTTCGGTTATGCTAGGTTAGGTTTGATTAGGGCAGCTTCGACTTTTGTGCCATACACTGCTATACGGACGATTTCGGCGCTCCACATTGCTCTAGTATGTTCTGTTGGCTCAGGGGATGCCAGCAACTGCTGTCTCGCCACGTTAGCTTGAGTTAAATTCGGTTCGGCTATGTTAGGTTTGTATGGGTTAGGTCAGGATAGCTTCGACTTCTCTACTATGCACCGCTAATCTATGGATATCTGCGATCTTCGCTCCTCTCATATGTCCACAATGTCTCTTGGGACGCAAGCAATGGTGGTCGCGGCACATTATGTGGAGTTATGTTACGTTCGGAAGGTCTTGATTATTTTGTGTTATGCTACGGTAGCCTTGATTTTCCTGCTATGCACTGCTCTTCCATGTGTTTCTGCGCTCTGCTCCTCTCTAATATATTGCGCTTGAACCCCGCGAGTCCAGAAATTATGGTCGCGGCACGTTCGGTTTGGTCAGGTTACGTTTGTTTGTGATAGGTTCCGTCTTGTTAGGTTAGAACAGCTTAAACTTATGCGCTGCGCGCCCGTAACCTATGCATATCTGCGCTTCACTGCACCCTATCATATTCTGCATGTCTGTGTCGACAAAAGCAATAGTGTTCGCGGCACCGGAGTGGCCGCGTCTAGTTAGGTTGAGCTACGTTACGTCTGATTACGTTAGGTTAGGGTAGCTTCGACATTTGTGCCATGCATTGATATTCTATGGATTTCTGCGCTCTACTTTCCTCTAACACCTTCTGCCAGGCTCATAGGAGGCCAGCAACGGTGGTCTCTGCACGTTTGATGGAGATATATTTCGTTCGGCTATGTTTGGTTAGTGTGCGTTTGGTTAGGGTAGCTTCGGGTTACGATTATGCACTGCTTTTATGTGATCTTCGCTGATTTACTCTGCTTTAATATGTTCTGCATGTCTGTCGGGTCGTCAGCAGCAGTGGCCGCGGCGCGTTACGTTAAGTTATGCTACGTTCGGAAAGTTCAGGTTAGTTAAGCTTAGGCTAAGGTGCCATTGACTTTTCTGCTATACACTGCTATTCTGTGGACTCCTGCTCTCTGCTCCCCTCTAATATGCCCCGCCTGGCTCTGGAGAGGCCACCAATAGCGGTCGTGGAAGGATAGGATGATTTAGCTTACTTTCTGTCGAGGTTCGATTTGGTTGGGTTAGGGTAGGATAGCTTTGACTTTTGCACTTTACACTGCTATTCGAAGGATTTCCGCGCCCGACTATCCTCTAGTATGTTCTGCTTGGCCCTTGGGAGGCCAGAAATAGTGATCGTGTCCCGTTACGTTTTGCTATGTTACGCTTGCCGGTGCTACGGGAGGCTGTGTTTGGTTATGACAGCTTTGACTTTTGTACTACACACACCTATTCCGCTGATGTCTGCGCAATTATCTCATCTAATATGTCGTCCATGTCTATGGGGAGGCCATGACGTGTGGTCGTCCTACGTTAGTTAGGTTAGGTTACGTTTGAACTGGTTAAGTTAGGTTGGGCTCTGTTAGTGTGACTTTGTCTCTTCTGCTGTACCCTGCTATTCCATGGATTTCTGTGCCATACTGTCCTCTAATATTTTCTGCTCCACCCTGGGGAGGCAAGGACTAGTGGTCGCCGTACGCTAGGTTGAGTTTTGTTACGTTTGGTTATTTTAGGATGGGATATATTAGGATAGGGTACCACTGAATTTTGTGCTTTACTCTGCTATTTGGTGAGTATCTGCACGGCAGTGTGTTCTACCATGTTCTGTTAGGATCTGGTGTGGACTGCAATAGCGGTCTCGGTACTACATGTTGAGACGTACTACGACTGGATAGGTTAAGTTCCGTCCGATAAGGTTTGTATATCTATGACTTTTGTGCAATTCACTGCAATGCGGTGGATTTTTGCGCACTATTGTGCTCTAGTACATTCTGCTTGTCCCTGTGGATGGCAGGAATAGTGGTCTCGTCACGTTAGGTTGTGTTAAGTTACGTTTGGTTATGTTACGTTTGGCTATGTTTGGATAGGCTATTTTGACTTTTGTACTTTACACTGCTACTCCGTGGATTTCTGTGAGCTACATTGCTCTACTAAATACTGTTTGGCTCTGGGAAGGCCAGGAGAAAAGGTCGCGCTACGTCATATTGGGTTATGCTACGTTTTGTTAAGTTAGGATTGGTATGTACAGGATAGTATATTTAGGGCTTTTGTGCTGCTCCCTGCAGTGCTGTGGATTTCTGCGCCCCACCGTGCTCTAGTACATTCTGCTCGCCTCTGTGGAGTCCTGCAATAGTGGTCTCAGCGCGTTAGGCTTATTCACGTTGAGTTTGGCTATGTTAGGCTAGGTTAAGTTTGGTCAGGATTGCTTTGACTTTCGTGCTATTCACTGCTTTTCGGAGTATTTCTGTAATCTGCGGCGCTCAAACATATCATGCTTCGCTCTGGGGATGCTAGCAGCAGTGTTCGGGACACGATACATTTAGTTACGCTACGCTTGGTTAGGTCAGGTTGTGTCAGGATAGGATCGTATATCAACGACTTTTGGGCTGTACACTGCTAGTCGGTGGGCTTCTGCGCTCCACATTGCTCTGCTATACTCTGACCGACCCTGCAGAGGTGCGCAATAGTAGTCGTGGCTGGTTAGGTTGTGTTATGTTACGTTTAGTTATGTTAGGCTTGGTTATGTTTGGTTATGATACCTGCGACTTTCGTGCTGTACACCGTTATACGGTGGACTTCTGTGATCTACAGCGCTCTAATACATACTACTTGCCTCCGGGGAAGCCAGGCGCAGAGGTAGCCCTATGCTATGTTGGGCCATGCTACGTTTCGTTGGGTTAGGTTAGTACTGGTTAGGTTAGGATATCTGCGGATTTTGTGCTCTACACTGCTCTGCAGTATATTTCCGCGCTCTGCTGTGCCATAGTACGCTCTACTTGGGCCTGGGGCGGTCAGTTATAGTGGCCTCGGCACGTTAGGTTGAAATAGGCTACGTTCTTTAGGTTATGCTATGGTTTGTTAAGTTTGGGTATCTTCCATTTTTTTGCACCACTCTCCTCTATTATGCTCTGCTTGGTTCTGTGGAGGCCAGCAAAACTGGTCGCGGCGCGTTACGTTGAGTCATGTTGCGTTTGGCTTTGTTAGGTTTGGATGGGATTGGTTAGGATAGCACCGACTTTTTCGCTGAAGATTCGAATCCAGTGGATTTCTGCGCACTACTGTGCTCTGGTATGTTCTGCTTGGATATGGGAGGCCAACGAAGGTCTCGGCACGTTAGGCTGGGTCACGTTACGTTTGGCTACGTCAAGTTTGGCTAGGATAGGACAGGATAGCATTGACATTCCAGCTATACACTGCGTTTCTGTGGATTTCTGCGCCCTACCCTCGTCTCATATGTTCTGCTTGGCTCTGGGAAGGCCAGCAATATGTGTCGCGGCACGTTAGGCTGAGATAAATTACGTTCGGTTAGGTTAGGTTAGGATAGCTATGACTTTTTTGCTGCATGCTGCTATTCTATGGACTTCTGCCTCCTACTGTGCTATATCACCCTCAGTTGGACTCTGGGGAGGCCAGCAATAGTGGCGTCGGCGCGTTAGGTTGTTTCAGGTTGCGCTTGGCTATGTTACGTTTGGTTACGTTAGGGTTGTGTGGCTTCGACTCCTGTGACATACACTGCGATCCTACGGATTTCAGCGCGCTACCATCCACTAATTTGTCCCGCTTAGCTCTAGGGAAGGCAGCATTATTGGCCTCGGCACGTTAGTTTGAGATATGTTACGTTCGGTACTGTTAGGCTTGGTTAGGTTTGGATAGGGTAGCCTCGACTTCTGACCTGTACACTGCTTTTCGGTGGATTTCTGCGGTCTGCGTTGCTCTACTAGCCTCTGGTCGGCTCTGCGGAGTCCAGTAACAGTCGTGGTAGCATGTTTGGTTGAGATAAGGCACGTTAGGCCATGTTATGTTTGCTAGCGTTATATTTGGATATGTTTGTCTTTCCAGCTAATCACTTCGATTCTATGTATTTCTGCGCTCTGCTCCCCTCTGTTACATTCTGCTTGGCTCTGCGGAGGCGATCAATGGTGGTCGCGGCATGATAGTTGTATTTAAGATACGATTGGCTATGCTTCGATTGGTTAGGTTAGGGTAGGGTCGCTTTGCGCTCTAATCTGCTCTAGTATGTTCTGAATTGCTCCAGGGAGGTCAGCAATAGTGGCCATGGCACGTTATGTTGAGTTAGGGTACGTTTGGTTGGACTGGGTTAGGTCAGGTTAGGTTAGGATACCTTCGACTTTTTTGCTATACACTGCAGTGCGGCTGATAATATCCATCTGCTGTGCTCTAGTATATTCTGCTTGGCTCTGGCCAGAACAGCATTATTTGTCTTGGCACGTTTCGTTCAAGTAGGCTACGTTTGGTTCCATTGCGTTCGGTTAGGTTAGGACAGGTTGCTTCGACTTTTGTGCTGTGCAGTGCAATTCGGTGGATTTCTGCGCTCTACTGGGCCCTAGTATGTTCTGCTTGGCTCTGTGAAGGCCAGCAATTGTGGTCTAGGCAAGTTAGGTTTAGTTAGGTTACGTTTGGCTTGGTTAGGTTGGGTTAAGTTTGGTCAGGGTAGCTATGACTTTTATGCAATACACTGCTATTCGGTGGATCTCTCTGCTCTATATTGTTCTACTAGCCTCTGCTTGACTGTGAGGAGGCCAGAAATATTCGTCTCGGCAGGTTTGGCACAGTTAAGTCACGCTTGGTTAGGTTACATTTGCGTCGGCTGGGTTTGAATAGGTTTGACTTCTCCGCTATTCGCTTCTTTTCTATGTATTGCTGCGCTATGCTTTACTCTAGTATACACATCTTGGCTTTGGGGTGGCCAGCAAAAGTGGTCGCTGCACGCTAGGTTGTGATAGTCTTCGTTTGTATGGGATATGTTTGTTTCTGTTAAGATTGGATAGCTTGGACTTTTCTGCTATTCACTGCGATTCTCCGGATTGCTGCGCTCTACCCTCCTTTGTTATGTCCTGCTTGGGTTTGGGGCGGCAAACGGTAGTAGTCGCGGCACGATGGGTTTGGTTATGTTACGTTTTTCTTTGTTACTGTCGGTTGGGTCAGGGTGGTGTAGGTTTTACTTTTGTGCTGTACACTGCGATTCGGCGAACTTCTGCGATCTACTCTGCCCTACTACGTTCTGCTTGGCTCTGTGGAGGGCAGCAATGTCGTTCCCGGCACGTTTGGACCATTTAAGTTGCGTAGGGATATGTTACGCTATGTAAGGTTAGGGTAGGCTTGCTTTCAATTTTGTCCCCTACACAGATATTCGGTGAGTTTCTGGGTCCTACTGAGTGTCGAAGGGCCCTATTTTACTCCGCGGGGGCTAGAAACTTGGTCCCCAGCACGGTCGGTTGAGTTAGGTTACGTTTGGCTAGGTTACGTTAGTTTGGGTTAGGTTTGAATATCTTTGACTTTTTTGCTATACACTTAGATTTTATGGATTTCTGCGCTCTACGTCCCTCTAGTGTGTTCTGCGTGGCTCTGTGAAGACAGCAATAGAGGTCTCGGCACCCTAGTTTGAGTTATGTTGCTTTCGATTAGGTTGGTTTTGGTTAGGCAGCCAGTAATAGAGGTCTCGGCACCCTAGTTTGAGTTATGTTGCTTTCGATTAGGTTGGTTTTGGTTAGGCTTGGTTGTAGTAGCGCTGACATTTTCTACTATACACTGCAATGCAGCGGATTTCTGCGCCCTGATGTGCTGCACTATACTCTGCTCGGCTCTGAGGAGGCGCGCAATAGCGGCCACGGCGCTTCACGTTGAGGTAGGCTACGTTTGGCTAGGTTATGTTGGCGTGTGTTAGGCCTGGATAGATATGACTTTTGTGCTCTACACTGCGATTATAGGGACATCAGCGCCGTGCTGTCTTCTAGTAAGTTCTGTTCGACTATGCGGAGGCCAGCAATAGTTGCCGGGGTGCGTTAGGTTGAGATATGTCACGTTTGGTTGTGACAAGATTGGATAAACTATGAAAGGACTGCTTTGACTTTTGTGCTATACACTGCTATTCGGTGGACATCTGCCCTCCAGTTCGCTTTAGTATGTTCTGCTTGTCCCTGGGGTGTCCGGCAACAGTGGTCTCGGGTCGTGAGGTTGAGCTATGCTACGTTCGGTTAGGTTAGGTTCGAACAGGTTAGGTTGGGATATCTACGGCTTTTGTGCTATACATTGCAATGCGGTGCATTTCTGCGTTCTGCTGCGCGCTAGTATATTCTGCTTGGCGTTCGGGAGGCCAGCAATAGTGGCCTCGGCACGATAGGTTGTGTTAGGAAACGTTTGGTTGTGATAGGAAAGGATAGTCCAGACTTTTGTGCTATACACTGCTATTCCCGGACTCCTGCGCTCAAATGTGCAGTAATATGCTCTGCTTGGCTCTGGGCTGGCCAGTAATAGTGGTCTCTGAACGTTAGGTTTTGTTAGGTTGCGTTTCGTTTGGCTAGGTTGGGGAGGTACGGTCAGGGTTTCTTTGGCTTTTGTGCTATTGACAGCTATTTAGTGGATTCCTGGGCTCTTCATTGCTCTATTATTCTCTGCTCGACTCTGGGGAGGCGGGAAATAGTGGTCGTGGCACGTCAGGCTATGTTAGGCTACGGTCGGATAGGTAAGGTTAGGTTAAGTTTGGATACGATAGCCACGACCTTCGTAATATACACTGTTATTCGGTGGATTTCTGTGATCTACTGTGCTCTGCCACATTCTGCTTGGATCACGGGATTCCAGGTGCAGTGGTCGCTGAAAGTTACGTTGAGCTATGCTACGCTCGATGAAGTTAAGTTAGGTCAGGTTTGGTTAGGATGTCATCAAGTTTTATGCTATACACTGCGTTTCGGTGGATTCCTATTCTCTATGTTGCCCTATTACACTCTGCTCGATCCTAGTGAGGAGAGCAGCAGCTGCCGTCACGGTAGGTTGACCTTTGCTACGATTGGTCTGGTTAGGTTAGGCTTGTTTGCTTAGGGTATCATCGACTTTCGTGCTACACACTGTTATTCGGTGAATTTCTGTGACCGACTGCGCTCTACCACATTCTGCTTGGCTCCCGGTACGCCAGGAGCAGCGGACGTGGCAAGTCAGTTTGGGTTATAACGCGTTCGGTTAGGTTAGATTAGGCCAGGTTAGGTTAGGGTGTCAACTGCTTTTGTGACATATGCGGAAATGCGGTGGATTACTGCGCTCCACTGTGTCCTAGTACGTTCCGCTTGTCTCCATGGAGGTCAGCAATAGTGGTCTCGCCATGTTAGGTTGAGTAAGGCTACGTTTGGATCTATTACGTTCGGCAGGGTTAGGATATGCTACTTTGACTTTTGCGCTGTTCACTGATACTCTTTGGATTTCTGCGCTCTAATGTGCACTAATATATTCTGCTTGGCTCTGCGGACTCCAGAAATATTGGTCTCGTCAAGTCATGCTTAGTTACACTACGTTCGTATAGGTTGGGTAAGGCAAGGTTAGGTCAGGGTATGTCTGAGTCTTGTGCTATAAAGTGCATTGCGTTGGATTCCTGCGCTCTGCTGCGCTCCAGAATATTCTGCTTGAATCAGGGTGGGCAAGCAATAGTGGTCTCGTCACGAAAGATTGTGTTACGCTACGTTCCGTTGTGCTACGTATGGTGATGTTAGGATGGGATGGTCTAGACTTTCGTGTTATACACAGCTATCCGCGGATTCCTGCACTCTACTGTGTCCCAGTGTATTCTGCATGGCTCTGGGAATGCCAGCAGTAGTAGTATCGGTATATCAGTTTGAGTTTTCGTACGTTTGCTTATGATACGCTTGGTTATGTTGGAAAAGGATATCTTCCACTTAAGTGCCGTACGCAGCTATTCGGCGGATTTCGGCGCCCTACTGTGCTCTGATATGTCCTGCTTGACTCTGGGGCGGCCAGTAACAGTACTGCCGGCAAATCAGCTTGAGTTAGGTTACGTTGGATTAGTTTACGTTAGGATACGTATGTTCAGAATTGCTACGACATTCTTGCTGTGCACTATTATTCGGCGGGTTCCTGTGATATACTAGGCTCAAATATACTCTGCTCGACTCTGGAGAGGCGGGCAGTAGCGCTCGCGGCACGTTAGTTTATGCTAGGTTTCGTTTTGATAAGCTAGGTTAGGTTCAGTTTGGTAAGTGTAGTATTGATTTTCGTGCTATACACTGTTGTTTGTCGTATATCTGGTATCTATTGTTCTCTACTATGTTCTGCTTGGGCCCTGGACACGCCAGCAACAGCGGTCGCGGCACGCTGTATTGAGGTATTCTGCGTTTGATTATGTTACGTTAGGCTATGATTAGTTAGGATGGCTTCGACTTTCGTGCTCTACCCTATTATCCAGCGGCTTCCTGTGATCTACTGTGATTTACTGTATTCTGCTTGGCTCTGTGGAGTCCGGCAGTAGTGGTCGCGGCACGCCCTGTTGATTTGCTCTACGTTTGGTTAGGTTAGGTTAGGTCAGGTTACGTTAGGATAACTTCGACTTTTGTGCTTTTCACGGCAACGCGGTGGATTTATGCGCACTACTGAGCTCTAGTACACTCTTCTTGCCCCTGTGAAAGCCAGCAATGGTTGTCTGGTCCTCTTAGGTTGAAATAGGCTACGTTTAAGTATGTTACATATTTCTAGGTTAGGATAGGCTATTTCGACTATTGTGCTTCACTCTGCTATTCCGTGTGTTTCCGTGATCTGCTGTGCTCTACTACATTCTGTTTGTCTCCGTTACGGATAGCAATATTCGTCTGGCAATGACAGGATTATTTAGGCTTCGTTTGGAAGTGTTACGCTTGGCCAGGTTAGGTTAGTATACTCTGACCTCTGTGCACTTCACTGCTATTCAGTAGATTTCCGCGCTATAATGTGCTCTAAAGTGCTCTGCCGTGATCTGGCGAGGCCAGAAATAATGCTCTCTCCAAGCTATGTTTAGATACACCACGTTCTGATAGGTAAGGTAAGTTCAAGTTATGTCGGTAAATGTTTGACTTTTGTGCTATACACTGCAATATGGTGGATTTCTGCGCTCTACATTGCGCTACTACACTCTGCCAGACCCTGGGGAGGCGAGCAATAGCGTTCGCGGCACGTCAGTTTGAGTTAGGTTTCGTACGGTTGGGACAGGTTAGTTAAGTTTGGTTATGATAGCTTTGACTTTCGTGCTACTCACTGCCATTCGGTGTATCCCTGCGCCCTACATTGATCTACTGTACTCTGCTTAACTCTAGGGACGCGAGCAATGGCGTTCGCGGCAGGTTAGGTTGAGTCAGGCCACATTCAGTTAGGCAATGTCAAGCTCTGTCAGGTTATCTGTCTCTTTCCTGCTATACACTGCTATTTGGTGTATTTCCGCTATGCACCTCGCCCTACTATATCATGCTTAGCCCTGGAATGACAGCAATATTGTTCTCGGCACGTAAGGTTGAGCTATGTTTCGTTTCGTTTGTTTAGGTTGGGACATATTCGGTAAGGATAGTTTTGACTTTCTAGCTATACACTGTTTTTCGGTCGTCGCCTGTGTTCGAACGCGCTCTACTACATTCTGCTTGGCCCTGAAGAGACCACCAATAGTGGTCTCCGCGAGTTAGGTTGCTTAATGTTGCGTTCAGTTAAGTTAGGTTAGGATATGTACGTCTCTTGTGCTATAAGTTGTTATGCGGTGGATTTCTGCGCTCCACTGTGCTCCAATATTTTCTGCTTGGCTCTGGGGTGTCCAGCAGCAGTGGTCGCGGAGCGGCCTCTTGTGTTCCGCTACGTTAGGTTTGGTTAGGAAAGGTCAGGTCATGTCAGGATATGTTTGACTTCTCTGCTATACACTGCGGTGCGGTGGATTTCTGCGCTCCGCTGTGCTTCAGTATATCCTGCTTGGCTCTGCGGAGGCCGAAATAGAGGTCTCGGCTCGTTAGGTTTACATAGGCTACGATAGCATATGTCGAGTCTGGTTATGTTAGGACAGAATAGCTTAGACGTTTGTGCCATTGAAAGCTATTCGGTGGACTTCTGCGCTCTACTGCGTTCAAATATGTTCCGCTTGTCTCTTGGGTAGTCATTAATGGTAGTCTCTGCTCGTTAGGTAGAGTTATGCTACGTTACATTATGTTACGGCTCGGTTAGGATTTCCTTGACTTTTGTGTTATAAACTGCTATTCGGTGGGTCTCTGCGATCTACATTGCCCTACTATACTCTGCTCGACGCTCGGAATAAGAGCAGTAGCGGTCGCAGCACGTCAGATTCTGTTCGGTCACGATTGGTAAGGTTAGGTTAGGTCATGTTCGTATAGGCAACTTTGACCTCTGTGCTCTGCACTGCTATACGGTAGATTTCTGCGCTCTAATGTTTTCTAATGTGGTCTGCCAGGATCTGGGGTTGGCAGAAATGTTCGTTCTCGGCACATTACGTTGTGTCAGGCTAAGATCGGTTAGGTTGGGTTAGCAATGTTTGGTCTGGATAGCGTTAACTTTAGTTCCGTTCGCTGCTGTTGGGTAGACTTCTGCTGTCTACTGCGCTCTAGTGTGTTCTGCTTTCCTCTGGATATGGCAGCAATAGCGGTCCCGGCAGGTTAAGTTGAGTTAGGCTATGTCCTGTTGGTTTAGATTAGGCTTGTGCCGCCTTGATTTTTCTGATATACGCAGCGGCTGCATGGATTTCGGCGCCCTACTCACCACTAATGTGTTCTGCTTGGCTATGTGGAGGGCAGCAACAGTGGTCACGGCAGGTTAAGTTGAGCTAGGTTACGTCCGGTTATGTTGGGTTAGGCAATGTTTGGTCAGGATAGCTTCAACTTTTGTGCTGTACGCTGCTATTCGATGGATTTCTGCGATCTACTGTGCTCTAGTATGTCCTGCTTTGCTCTGGGAAGGCCAGCAACGGTGGTCTCTGCACGTTAATTTGAGCCATGTTATGTTCCGTTAGATTGGATTTGGTAATGTTTGGCCATGATAGCCTTAACTTTTGCGCTGTACGCTGCTATCCGATGGATTTCTGCGCTCTAATGTGCTCTGGTACATCCTACTCGGCTCTGGGATTTGCAGCGATAGCGGTCTCGGCACGTTAGTATGAGCTATGTTACGTTTGGTTATGTTACGGTTGGTTTGGTTAGAAGAGGGTGGCTTCGACTTTAGAGCTACAGTCTGCTATTAGGTGTGGTTCTGCAACTTACAGTGCTCTAATACTTTCAGCTTGTACATGGGAAAGCCTGCAAAAGAAGTCTTCGGACGTTATGTTGGTTCAGGTTTCATTCGCTTACGTTTGGCTTAGCTAAGTTTCGTTAGGATAGCTGTAGCTTTTGTGCTGTAGACTCCTATCCGTTGGATCTATACACTCTCCTGCGCTCTAGTACGTCCTGCTTGACTTTGGGAAGGCCAGCAGTAGTGGTCGTGGAACGGTAGGTTAAGTTGGGTTACGTTCGGTTATGTTAAAGTTGGTTAGGTTAGGAGAGGACAGATTGGACTTTATTGCTATATCCTGCTATTAGGTGGATTCCTGCGCACCATAGGGCCCTAATATTCTCAGCCTGTCTCTGGGAAGGCCAGCAACAGTGGCCTCGACACGGTAGGTTGAGAAGGGCAACGTTATGTTGCATTTGGTTAGGTTAGGTTTGTGTCGGTTTGGGTAGGATATCCTTGACTTTCGTGCTATACAGTGCATTCCATGGACCTGTGTGTCCTTCTATGTTCTACCAACTTCTGCTTGTCTCTGTGGAATCCAGCAATAGCGTTCGCGGCACGTTATGTTTTGCTTTTCTACGCTTGGTTAGGTTGGGTTATGTCGGGTTAGGTTAGGATATCATTGACTCCTGTGCTACAAATTGCTATCTGGCTGCTTTCCGCGCTCTGCTGTGCTCTGCTATACTCTCCTTGCCTCTCGTGAGGCCAGCAATAGTGATCATGGCACCACAGTTTGTGGAACGTTACTTCTGGTCATGTCACGTTTGGTCACGTTAGGAGACTATAGCCTTGGCTTTTGTGCTATTCGCTGATATTCGCTTGGTTTCCGCGCACTACAGTGCTCTAATATGCTCTGCTTGGCTAGGGGGAGTCTAGCAATGGCCGTCGTGGCAAGTTTGTTTGTGTTATGTTACGCTCGTGTAGGTTAGGTTAGGTTAAGCTTGTATGGGATGGCTTCGACTTTTGTGCTGTACACTGCTAATCTGTGGATTTCGGCGCTCAACTGTGCGCTAGTGCGTTCTGCTTGGCTCTGCGGAGGCCAGCAACGGCGGTCTGGCCACGCGAGGGTTAGTTAGCTTACGCTTGGCTTGGCTAGGTTAAGGTAGGTTTGGTTGGGATAGACTTGACTTTTGCGCCATACGCTGCCTTTCGGTCGGCATCTTAGCACTGCATTGCTTTACTGGCATCGGCTTTTCTCTGGGGAGGCCAGCAATAGTTTTCTCGCACGTTAGGTTGTGTTAGACTCCATTTGGCCATGTTACATTTGTTTGGGTAATGGTTGGATGGCTTTGACTATTCTACAATACACTACGGTTCTAGGGACTTTGTGCGCCCTACTCTCCTCTAATGTGTACTGTCTGTCGCAGAGGAGGGCAGCATTAGATGCCTCGGCAAGTTAGGAAGAGTTAGGATAAGTTTGATTAAATTGCGTTTGGTTAGGTTAGGTTATGTTAGGTTATGATAGGTTACGTTCGGTTTCGATGGCATTGACTTTTGTGTAAACCACTGCTTTTCGGTCGACATCTGCTCTCTGCATTGCACTACTAGCTCCCACTTCTCTCCGTGGGGGCCAGCAACAGTGGTCGCGGCACGATGGCTTGAGTTAAATTACGTTTGGTTAGGTCATGTTACGCTGCGTTTGGTCAAGATGGGTTAGACAATTGAGTTATACACTGCTATTGAGTGGAATTCGGCGCTCTACTGTGCTCTAATATGATCTGCTTGAGAAAGCCAACAATAGAGGTCTCGTGTGGTTTGGTTTAGTCATTCTACGTTTGGCTACGTTAGGATAGGTCAGCTTAGGTTAAGGTATCATTGACTTTTGCGCTACTCGCTACCATTTGGTGGCTTTCTGTGCTCTACTGTGCTCTGCCTTACTCTCGGGATGCCTGCAACAGTGGTCTCGGCTCGAAAGATTCAGTATGGTAGCGTATAGCTATATTGGGCTTGGATAGGTTAGGATATGAAGGCTTTGACTTTTGTGCTATGCACAGCTATTCCTTTTGTTTCTACGGACTACGTTGCTCTACATTACGTCGCACGGCTCTGGAGAATCCACTGATAGTGGTCTCGGCCCGTTAGTTTTTGTTAGGCAACGTTTGACTACGCTAAGCTAGCTTGGGTTTGGTCTGATAGTTTTGACTTTCGTGGTACATACTGTTGTACGGAGAATTTCTGCGCTCTACTGTGCTCTCGTGTGTTTTGTTTCGTTTTCGGGAGGCCAGGACTAGTGGTTTCGGCACGTAAGTTTGAGATGGATTGCGAATGGTCATGTTACGTTTTGTTAGGATAGGAGAGGGCAGCTCTGACTCTTGTGCTACACACCAGCAATCGGTCGGCTTCTGCGCTCTACACTGCTCTTATATGCTCTTCTTGGCTTTGGGGATGACAACAATAATGATAGCGGCCACTTAATTTGAGCTATGGTACATACGGTTAGGTTAGGATGGACAGTTCGGTGAAGCATTTTTCCCACTTTTGAGCTGTACACGGCAAAGCTATGGGTTACTGCGCTCTACTCTACTCTAGTATATTCTGCTTCGCTCTGGGGAGGCCAGCAGTACTTGTCTCGGAACAACAAGTGGTATATAAAGGCTGGTTAAGTTACATTTTGTTAAGTTAGGATGGGATAGCCATTTCTCTTAAGGCGCACACCGCTTGCGGACGATTTCTCCACTCTACTCTGCCCTATTATGTTCAGCTCGGCTCTGGGTATCCCAGCAACGGTGGCCTCGGCACGTTAGGCTGAGTTATGTTGCGTTTGGTTATGTTACGTTTGGTGTGGTTAGGACAAGATAGCCTAGACTTTTGTGCTGTACACTGCTACTCGGTGTATTTCTGAGCTTTGCGATGGTCTAATATGATCAGCTTGACCCTGGAAAGGACAGCAATCTTTGCATCGGCACGTTATGTTTAGTTAGGCTACGTTTGGGCAGGTTTGGTTAGCTAAGTTTAGGTTAGGATATCTTTGACTTTTGTGCTTTCCACTGCATTGCGACGGACTTCTGCTCAGTGCTGTGCTCTATTATATTCTGGTAGGCTCTACGGGGTCAGCAATAGTGGCCTAGGCTAGTTAGGTAAGGTTAGGAAATGTTTGGTTATTTTATGTGTGGTGTGGTTGTGCTGGGATATCTTTGACTTTTGTGGTATAAACCTCCTTTCTGTGGATTTCTGAGCTCTACTGTAATATCATCTGCTCTGGTCTGCTCTGGGGAGGGCGGAGATGGCGGCCGCGGCTCATTAGCTTGAATTGGGTCACGTTTGTTTATGTTATGTTTGCTTGGGCCAGATATGGTTAGCCGTGACCTTTCTGCTACACACTGCGACCTATGGATTTCGTCTCGCTCCTGCACTGTAATATGGTCTCCTTAGCCCTGTGGAGGCTAGCAATACTGGTCACCGCAAGGTAGGTTGTGTTAGATTATGTTTGATTAGGTTTGTATAGGTAGGGTCTGGTTTGGATAGCTTCGACTTTTGTGCTCAACACTGCTATTCTCTGGACTTCTGCGCTCTACAGTGCTCCATCACACTCTGCTTGTCCCTGGGGCGCCAGCGATGGTGGTCGTGGTAAGCTAGGTTGCGTTATGTTACGTTTGATTAGGTTTAGTTGGGTTAAGTTTGGTTGGGATTGCTTTGACTTTTCTGCCATCCACTAGGATCCTATGGATTTCTGCGCTCTCCTCTCATCTAATATTTTCTGCTTCGCACTGTGGACGGGGAGGGGGGGCAGCAAGAGCCGTGCTGGCACGTTCGGAAGGGTCAAGTTACGTTTGCTTGGGTTAAGTTTGATTAGGTTATGGTACGATAGGTTTGACTTCTGTGCTATATACTGCGATTCGGAGGATTTCCGCGCTATACTGTGATCTCCTTTGTCCTTATTTGCTCTGTGGGGGGCAACAATAACGGTCTTGGCACGTTAGGTTGAGTCAGGCTTTGTTCGGATGTGTCCCGTTCGTTCGGGTTATACTTGGGTAGTTTTTACTTTTCATATATATACAGCGATTATATGGATTTCTGCGTTCCACTCTCCGCTGTCGTGCTCCGCTTGACCCTGGGAAGGCCAGCAGTATTGGTCGCAGCACGTTAGGTTCAGTTGGGTTGCGTTTGGTAGTGTCACGGTTGGTTAGGTTAGGAGGGGATGGCATTGACTTTAGTGCTATTGCCTGCTGTTAGGTGGACCACTGCCCCCTACAGTCCTTTCATATTCTCAGCTTGGCTCTGGGAAGGCCAGCAGTAGTGGGATCGGCTCTTGAAGTTGAGTTATATTACGTTCAGTTACGTTGGTTTAGGCTATGTTTGGTTGCGATAGCTTCAGCTCTTGTGTTGTACACGGCCATTCGGTGGATTGTGGCGCTCTACTGCTCTCTAGTATGCCCAGCTTAGCTCTGGGGAGGGCAACAATGGTAGTGTCTGCACGTTAGTTTGAGTTATGTTACATTCGGCTAGGTTGAGTTAGGTAATGATTGGTTAGGATAGCTTTAACTTTTGTGCTGTGCACTGCTAATCGGTGGATATCTGAGCTCTACTGTGCTCTAGTATCCCCTGCAATGCTCTGGGGAAGGCAGCAATATAGGTCCGCCACGTTAGGTATAGATAAGTTACGTCTGGTTGCGTTACGCTTGGATAGATTAGGATAGGGTAGCTTTGGAATTTGTGCTGTACACTGCAGTTGGGTGGATTTCTGCGGTCTACATCGCTCTTCTATACTCTGCTCGACTTTCGGGTGGCCAGCAATAGTGGTCGCGACACGTTAAGTTATACTACGTTTGGATATGATAGGTAACGATGCGTTTGGTTAGGGTAGCTATGTCTTTTGTGCTACACGCTGCCATTCTATAGACTTCTGCGCTCTTTTGTGCGCTATCACACTCTGCTTGTCTCTGTGGACGCCAGGAATACTACTCTCGGCAGGTTAGGATGAATTATGTCACGTTCGTTTCGGTTAGGTTTGGATAGGTCCCGTTAGGCTAGCTTTGACATGTGTGATATAAACAGCAATTCGGACTCTTTCAGAACTATAAAAAGCTCTCATATACTCTGCTTAGCTCTCGTGATTCAAGCAATAGCGGTCGTGGCACGCAGGTTTCTGTTACGTTACTCCTTCTTATGTTACGTTTGATTGTGTTTGGACAGGAAAGCTCGGAATTTTGTGCTATACACTGCCCTTCGGTGGCATCTGCGCTCTACGTTGCTCTAACATACTCTCCTCGAAACTGGGGAGGCCAGCAATGGTGGGCTCTTCACACCATATTTAGTTAGCTTACGCTTGCCTTGGCTAGCTTAGTATAAGGTTGGTAAGGGTATCTTTGACTTTTGTGATATACACTTCTGTTTGGTCGACACCTGTACACTCTATTGCTCCACAAGCATCTGTTTGTCTCTGGGGAGGCGAGATACAGCGGACGTGGCACATTTTGTTGTGTCTTGTTACGTTTGGTAGGGACGGCTTCGACTTTCGTGCTATACACGTATGTTGGTTCGATGTAAGCGCTCTGCTTTGCTCTACCCTCATCCGCTTGTCTCTGGGCAGGCCAGGAATGGTGGCCGTGGCGCGTTTAGTTGAGTTACGTTACGTTTGGAAGGATAAGGTTATGTCATGTTTGGTCGGGTTGCTTTGACCTTTGCTCTATACACTGCTATTCCGCCGATTTCTGCCATCTACTAATATCTAATATTCTCTGCTTTGCTCTGGGAAGGCCAGAAACAGTGTCCGTGGAGCGTTAGGCTCAGTTAGGTTACGTCTGGTTATGTTACGTATGGTTAGGTCAGTATTGGGTATCTTCGACTTCTGCGCAATACACTGCTAACCGGTGGACTCCCCTGCTCGTCGTAGCTCTCCTATACTCTACTCGACACTTGGGAGGCAAGCAATGGCGGTCGTGGTACGATAGGCTTATTTCTGTTACGTTTCGTTATGTCTGGTTATGCTATGTTTGGTAAGGATTGTTATGTGTTTTGTGGTATATACTGCTATTCCGTGAATTTCTGCGCCCTACAGTGCTCTTGTCCTTTCTGCTTGGCTTTGGGGAGGCCAGCGAATGATATCTCGTCCGATTATATTTAGCTATACTACGTGTGGTTAGGTTAGGTTATGTGTGGTTAGGTTGTAGTGTCATTGACTATTGTGCATTACGTTGCTATTTGGCGGCTTTCTGCGCCTTACTGTGCTCTAGTATAACCTGCTCCACTGTTGGGAGGCCAGCAATTGTGGTCGTGGCACGATAGGTTTTGCTACGACGGGTATGGCTGTGTTACGGCTGGATAGTTTAGGATAGGGTAGATACGACTCCTATGATGCACACCGCTATTAGGTGGACATATGTGCTCTATTGTGCACCATTATATTCTGCTTTGCTCTGGGGAGGCCAGCAATGTTAGTCTCGGCCAGTTAGCCTAAGTTATTTTGCGTTTGGTTATGTTATGTTCTTTAGGTTAGGACAGGATGGCTCCGCCTTTTGTGCTATGCACTGCTATTCGGCGGATTTCGGCACTCCACTGTGCTCTAACGTGTTAAGCTTGGCTCTCGAAATTCCAGCTATATTGGTCTCGGCGCGTTAGGTTAAGCTACGTTACGTATGGCAATGTCAAGTTCCGCTAGGTTAGTCTTGGATAGCTTTGACTTTTGTGCTATGCACTGCTATGCGGCGGAGTTCCACGCTCCACATAGCTCTACCATACTCTGCTCGTCACTGGGGTGGCCAGTAACAGTGGTCTCGTCACTTTAGCTTGTGTTAGGCTACGTATGGTTAGGCTACGTTCGTTTGCGTTAGGATAGGGCGTCCCAAACTTTCGTGGAATACACTGTTATTCTCTGGTCTTCTGCACTGTGCTGTGCCCTACTGTATTCTGCTTGGCCCTAGGGTGTCCAGAAATAGTGGTCACTACTAGTTATGTTGAGTTAGACTTCGCTTTGTTAGGTTATATTTGCTTGGGTTAGGTTTGGATAGGTTTGACATTTCAGCTGTACACTGCGGTTATATGTATTTCCGCCCTCTACACTTTCTAATATGTTCCGCTTTGCTCTGGGGAGGCCAGGAATAGTGTTCGCGTCGGGTTAGATGGAGCTAGGTTGCGCTTGGTTATGCTATGTTTGTTTATGTTATGCCTAAGCAATCGTAACATTACCATACATAACCTATCTCAAACCAACGTGGCGCGACCACTAGTGCTGGCCCCCTCAGAGACCAGCAAAACACATAGGTGGGAACCAGAACGCAGAAATCCATAGAATCGCAGCGTATATCAGAAAAGTCAAAGATACCAAATCCTAACCAAAACAACCGAGAATAACTAAAGGTAGATTAACTCGACCTAACATGCGGGAGCCGACACTGACACCGAAAAGCAGAATACAGCAGAAAAGTTAAAGCTACCCTAACCAAACGTAGCCAAGCCTAACCAAACCGAACGGAACTTAACTCAACAGACGGCGCCGCGGCAATTGTTGCCAGCATACCCAGGACCAAGCTGAAAATACCAGCGCGCAGTAGGGCACAGAAATCCGCCTAATAGCCGTCTATAGCAGTAAAGTCAAAAGTATCCTCTCCTAACGTACCCAACTGTTACATGGACGACCATAACATAACTCAACCTCGAGTGCCGCGGCCGCTATTGCGGGTCTACCCAGAGCCAAGCAGAAAACACTAGTGGACAGTAGAACGCAGATAACCGTCGAATAGCAGTGTGTATCAGAAAAGTCGTAGCTACCCAAACCCAACTCGCAACAGCAGAACATAACCAATCGTAGCTTATATAAACCCAACCTGCCGAGAACGCTATTTCTGCCCACCCAAGATCCAAGCAGGTCATACAAAAGGACAGTAGAGCGCAGAAATCGACCGGACTGCAGTGAACAGGACAAAGTTAAATCTACCTTAAACAAACTTATCCCAACCCAACGTAACCGAACCCAACCTGACTCAGCATAACGTGCCGAGACCACTATTGCTGGCCACCCCACAGCCAAACAGAACACATTAGTGCAGAGTTGGACGTAGAAATCCATTGCATCGCAGTGTATATCAGAAAAGTCAAAGATACCCAAAGATAGCCTAACTCAACCCAATGTGATGAGAACGACATTGGTGCATCCCTAGAAACAAGCAGGACATACTATGGCACAGAAGGTCGCAGGTATCCACCGAATACCAGTGTTCAGCACTTAAGTTGTATATATCCTGCCCAAACTAAACCTAACCCAACCTAACCGAACGTAACCTGAAGGGTAGCGATTCATAGCACATATGCATTGTCTATACTATCATAGCCTCACCTAGCGGAACATAACAGAACGTGGTATAAACCAATCTAACGTGCCGTGAGCACTGTTGCTAACCTCCACAGAGACAAGCAGTATATACTAAAGCACAGTTGTGCGCAGATATCCGTGGCACTGAAGTAAATAGCACAAAAGTCGAAGATGACCTAACATAACCTGACCAAACCTAACCAAACCAAACGCAGGGCAACTCAACAGAGCGTGCGGCAACCACTCCTGCTGCCTTCCCCTGAGTCAAGCAGGATATTGTAGAGCACTGTCGATCGCAGGAACCCACGGAAGAACAGTGTGCAGTACGGGAGTCAAGGGTGCACTTACAAAACTTAACCTAACATAACATAAATTAGCGTAACCTAACTCAGCCCCACCCGCCAGGGCCACTATTAGTTGCCTCCCCAGGGTCAAGCAGAGTATAGTAGAGCACTGTAGAACGGAGAAATCAACCGAATAGCTGTTTGTAGCTCAAAAGTCAAAAAAATCCTAACCGAGCCTTCCTAACCTAATCTAACGAAACGTAACATTGCTCAAGCTTACGTGCCGAGACCACTATTACTGGCGACCCCAGAGCCAGTCAGAGCACATTATAGCACATTAGAAAGAGGAAACCGGCGAATAGTTGCGTATAGCACGAAAGTCGAGCATAACCCGGACGAGGTTGTCATATGCTAACCTAACAAAACGCAACATATCCCAGACAAATGTGCCGAGACCACTGCTGCTGGCCCCGGCAGAGGCAAGCAGAAAATACTGATACACAGTAGAGTGCAGAGATACACCGAATAACAGTGCGTAGCGCGAAAGTCAAAGCTATCATAACCAAACTTAACCTAACCTGTCCCAACCATACGTAACCTAACTCAAACTGAGGTGCCGCGAACGATATTGCTCGCCTCCGCAGAGTCTGGCAGGGTATAGTAGCGCAATGTAGAGCGCAGAAATCCAAAGCATTGCAGTGTATAGCACAAAAGCCAAACATTTCCTGACATAATCTGAGTTTACCTCACCCATCAAAACGTGGTGTATCTAAACATAGCTTGGCGAGAGTAATATTGCTGGCCTTGACAGATCACGGCACATCACATTAGAGCACATTAGAGCGCGGAAGTCTACTGAATAGCAGTGAAGTGCACAGAGGTCAGGGTAAGATAACCTAACCTGGCCAAGCGTAACACTTCCAAAAGAAGCCCAAATAATCCTGTCATGGCCAGACCACTATTTCTGGCCCTAACAGAGAAAAGCAGAATGTAGAAGAGCACAGCAGATCACGGAAACACACGGAATAGCAGAAAAGCGTAACACTTCCAAAAGAAGCCTAAATAATCCTGTCATGGCCAGACCACTATTTCTGGCCCTAACAGAGACAAGCAGAATGTAGAAGAGCACAGCAGATCACGGAAACACACGGAATAGCAGAGTGAAACGCAATAGTCGAAATAGCCTATTCTACCCTAGAAAAACGTAACATACCTAAACGTAGCCTATTTCGACCTAACAGGACTAGACAACCATTGCTGGCCTTCACAGGGACTAGCAGGGCGTACTAGAGCATGGTAGTGCGCATAAAACCGCATTGCCGTGAAAAGCACAAAAGTCGGAGTTATCCTAACGTAACCTGACCTAACCTAACCAAACGTAGCGCAAATCAACAGGGCGTGCCGCGACCACTACTGCCGGACTTGACAGAGCCAAGCAGAATACAATAGAGCACAGTAGATCACAGGAAACCGCTGGATAATAGGGTAGAGCACGAAAGTTGAAGCCATCCTAACTAATCGCAGCCGAACGTAACCTAATCTAACGCAGAATATCTCAGTACAGCGTGCCGCAACCACTGTTACTGGCTTGCCAAGGGCCCAAGCGGAACATAGTGGAGCACAATAGATACCAGAAATACACCGAATAACAGTGTATAGCACAAAAGTCAATACTATCCTTACCAAACTGAACCTAACCTAGCTTATCAAAACGAAACCTAGCACAAACTAACGTGCCGCGACCGCTATTGCCCGCCTCCCCAGAGTCGAGCAGAGTATAGCTGAACAATATACAGCTCAGAAATCCACCTAATGGCAGTGTGTGATACAGAAGCATGAGATATCCTCACCAAGCCTGACCAAACCTAACCTAAGCGAGCGTAGCATAACTGAACATTACGTGATGCGGCCACTGCTGCAGGCATCCCCAGAGCCAAGCAGAATCCCGTAGAGCCCATCTGATCGCAGAGATCCATCGAATAAGGTTGTACAGCTCGAGATTCAAAGCGACAGTAGCCAAACTTAGCTCAATCTCACCTGACCAAACACAACCCAATTGAAGGTAACGTGCTCCGTCCACCATTGCTCGCCTCCACAGAGTCGAGCAGAATATAGAAGAGTAGTGTAGATCGCCGAAATCCACCGAACATTTGTGTAAAGCGAAAAGCCAAGGTAATCCAAACCTAGCCTTACTAACCTTCCCTAACGTAATGTAACATAACTCAACCAAACGCGGCGGGGCAACTATTACTGGCCACTCGGCAGCCAAGCAGAACATATTAGAGCATAGTAGGGCGCAGGAATCCACAGAATAGCACTGAATGGCACAAAAGTGTAAGCCATTCTGTCTTAGCATAAACAAACTTGTCATATGCAAGCGTAGCCTAACTAAACCTTACGCGCCGAGACCGAAATTGCTGGCAACCCCAGTTCCTGGCAGACCACATTAGAACACATTATAGCGCAGAAATCTACCGAATAGCAGTGAAGAGCACAGAGGTCAAAGTTGCCTATAACAACATGACCTACACTAACCTTACCAAACGTAACCTAATAGAACCTGACGTGCCGCGACCACTACTGCTCACATTCCCAGGGTCGAGCAGAGTACAGTAGGGCAATGTAGATTGCAGAGACACACCGACCAAAAGTCAGGGACATCCTAACAGAGCCGTAATATAATGTAACGTAACATAACTCTACCTAACGAGCAGAGACCACTATTAATGACTACCCCAGAGACAAGCGGAACGTATTTGAACGCAGTAGAGTGCAGGAGTCCACCGAATAGCTTTCAATGGCACAAGCGCCTAAGCTATTCTGTCCTAACATAACCAGACTCGTCATATGCTATCATAGCCTATGTAAACCTAACGAGCCGAGACCTCTATTTCGGCCTCCGCAGGGCCAAGCAGAATATACTGAAGCACAGCGGAGCGCAGATATCCACCTCACCGCAGTGTATTGCACAAAAGCTAAACATATCCTGACATGGCCTGACCTTACATAACCAAACCTAACGTAGCGTAACACAAGAGGCCGCTCCGCGACCACTGCTGCTGGACTCCTCAGAGCCAAGCAGAAAATATTGGAGCACAGTAGAGCGCAGGAATCCTCCGCATAGCAACGTATAGCACAAAAGACGTACATATCCTAACGTAATCTAACTGAACGCAACAGTACACAACCTATATTGCAGAGACCACTATTGGTGGCCTCCTCACGGCCAAGCAGAATGAAGTAGAGCGCGTTCGAACGCAGACGTCGACCGAAAAACAGTGTATAGCAAGAAAGTCAACGCTATCCTTACCGAACATGTCCCAACCTAAACTAACCAAACGCAACATAGCTCAACCTTACGTGCCGATACCAATATTGCTGTCATTCCAGGGTTAACCATGATATAGTAGGGCGGCGCGCAAAGCAGAAATACACCAAATAGCAATGTATAGCGGGAAAGTCTAAGTAAACCTGACCGTGCTTAGCCTAACCTAATCCGACGAAACGTAACCTATCTCAAACTAACCCGCCGGGTCCAATATCACTGGCCGCCACAGAGCCAAGCGGGTAAAATTTGGGCAGAGTAGAACGCAGGAGTCCTCCGCCTAGCAGCGTATGGCATAAAGGTCAAGCTATTCTATCCTAACCTGACCAAACGTAACATAAGCAAACGTAACGGGTCACAAGCTATCGTGCCGAGAGCTCTACTGCTGGCCTCTGCAGGGCCAAGCAAAGTATACCAGAGCACAGTAAAGCGCATAGATCGGCGGATTGCAGTGTTAAGCACAAAAGTCTGAACTATAATTTCCTAACCACAGCAAACGTAACATATGTGAGCGTAACCTAGCTCTACCAAACACGACGAGACCACAATTGCTGGCATCCAGGAAGACAAGCAGAATGCACTTGAGCACAGTAAAACGCAGAAATCGAGCGCATGGCAGTGTATAGCACAGAAGTCGAAGATACCCTAACAGAACCCGTCCTAACCTAACTTAAACTGTCGTAGCATGAATCAACACAATGTGCCGCGACCACTGCTTCCGTCCTCCCATGTGCCGCGCAGGATATATTAGAGCACAACAGACCAGAGGGACCCACCGAATAGACGTGTATGGCACGAAAGCCAAAGATATCCTAACCAAACTTAACATACTCTAACCTGTTCAAGCGTAACCCAACACAACCTAACGTGCCACGAACACAATTGCTCGCCTCCATAGTGTAGGGCAGATTGAGGTAGAGCAATGTGGTGCGTAAAAATCGAGCGTACAGCAGTGTACAGCGCAAGCATCAAAGAAACCATAACCAAACCTTCCAAACCTATCCTAACGGAGCGAAGCATATCTCAACTTAACGTACCGAGGCCACTATTACTGCCAACCCCAGAGTGAAACTGGACATATTATAGCACAGCATAGGGCAAAAATCCACCGAATAGCAGTGTATGGCGCAAAAGTCTAATATACTATATCCTAACCTGACCAAACATGAAATAAGCTAACTTAGCGTAACACAACAAATCGTACAGAGACGACTGCTGCTGGCTTTCCCAGAGCCAAGCTGAGAATATTTGAGCTCTGTTGTGCCCAGAAATCGTCTTTATGGCATACTATATCATTAAGGTCACAGCTATAATATCCTAACGTTACCAATCGTAACATAACCAAACGTAACCGAACCAAAATTAAAGCCCCGCGGGCACTACTTCTGTCTTCCACAGAGCCGAGCAGAACACAGTGGAGAGCAGAAAGGAGAAATCCATAGAATCGCAGTGTATATCGGGAAAGTCACAGCCACCCACGCCCAACACAGGCGAACGGAACATAACCTAACACAGCATACCTCAACACAACGTACCTAGACCGCTAATGCTGCACTCCCGATGGTCAAGCTGGGCACTCTAGAGCACAGTAGAGCACAGGTACCCAACGAATAGCAGTGCAAATCGCAAAGGTTAGAGCTACTCTAACCAAACTTAGCCAATCCCAACCTAACCGAACGTAACGTGACTCAACGTAACGTGCATAGAACACTATTGCTGGCATTCCCATAGCCAAGCTGATAATATTAGAGCACTGTGGCCCGCAGTGACGCACGTAATAGCGGACTATAGAACTAAAGTCAAGGCTATCCTCTCCAAACCCAGCCAATCCTAACATATCCGAACTTAACTTAACTCTACCTAACGTGCCGCGACCACTATTGCTGGTCTCCAGAGAGCCAAGTGGAACACACTAGTGGAGAATAGAATGCGGAAATCCGTAGAATCGCAGTGTACAGCACAAAAGTTATAGCTATCCCAGCCAAACATTGCCTAACCCTGCCAGACCGAACGTAACGCGACTCAACGTAACGTGCCGAGTGCAATATTTCTGGCCTTCCTAGAGCCAAGCTGAAAAGTTATGGCCCTGTAGTGCACAGAAATCCACCTTATAGCAGGCTATTGCACTAAACGCGTAGCTATCCTCTCCTAACTCAACAGACCGTAACATATCCTAACGTAACTTAACTCAACCTAAAGTGCCGTGTGCATTATTGCCGGCCTCCGCAGAGGCAAGCAGGACACGTTAGTGGAAAGCTGGTCACAGGAATCCATTGAATCGCCGTGTATATCAGAAAAGTCAAGGCTACGTAAGCCTACCACAAACGAACAGAACATAACCAAACATAGCCGAACTCAACCTAACGTGCCGAGACCGCTATTGCTGCCATCCCCAGAGCCAAGCAGGACATACTAGAGCACAGCAGAGCGCAGAAGTCCACCGAGAGCAGTGCGCAGCACAAAATGTAAAGCTATCCCAACCAAACTTAGCCCAACCCAGACAAACGGAACGTTGCATGACAGAGCATAACGTGCCGGGACTGCTATTGCTGGCCTTCCAGGAGCCAGGATGAAAATATTAGAGCACCCAAGGGCGAAGGAGACCACCTAATAGCAGACTATAGGAATAAAGTCAGACATATCCTCCCCTAACCTAACCAATCGTAACATAACCAAACATAATACAAGTCAAGCTTTCTCGCCGCGACCACTATTGCTGGCCACCACAGAGTCAAGCAGACCACACTAGATAGCAGCAGAATGCAGAAATACATAGAATCGCAGTGTATATCAGAACAGTCAAAGCTACTTAGGCATAACCCAAACAAACAGAACATAACCAAACGTAGACCGTCACAACATTACGTGTCGAAACCGATATTGCTGCCCCCAACCTCAGAATCAAGCCGGACATACCACAGCACAGCACAGCACAGCACAGAAATCGACCGAATAGCAGAGCACTGCACAAGAGTTGAAGCCATCCTTGCCAGACTTATCCAAACACAACCTAACCGTACGTAACCTGAATAAATGTAACGACCCGAGAACACTACTGCTGGCCTTCCCATATTCAAGCTGACATTATTGGAGCATTGCAGGGCGTAGAGATCCAGCTTGTAGCGTACGGTAGCACTATCGTCAAAGATACCCTCTCCGAACGTAACCAATCGTAACATACCCGAACGTGATGTAACTCTACCTAACGTGCCGCGACCACTATTGCTGGCCTCCACAGTGCGAAGCAGAATACACACGTGGAGAGCAGAATGAGGAAATCCTTAAAATCGCAGTGTATATCCGAAAAGTCAAGTATAACCGAACCTAACCCAAACAAAAGCAACATAGGCGAACCTAGCCTAACTCAAATTAACGTGCCGAGGCGGCCATTGCTGCCCTCCCTAAAGCCATGCAGGGCATACTGGAGCGCAGTAGAGCGTAGAAATCATCCGAATAGCAGTGTACAGCTCAAAAGTTAAAGCTATCACAGCAAAGCTTAGCCAAACACAGCCCAACCGAATCTAACGTGAATAAGCTTAACGTGCAGAGACCACTATCGCTGTCCTTCCCAGAGCCAAGCTGAGGATATTTGGACACTGTAGGGTGCAGGTATCCACCGAATAGAACACAGCGGCGCTAAAGTCAAAGCTACCCTCTTCTAACCTGACCAATCGTAATTTACCAAAACGTAACGTAATTCAACCTAACGTGCCGTGACTGCCATTGCTGCCCCCCGTTAGCCAAGCAGGTCGTACCAGAGCACTGTAAAGCGCTGGAATCTAACGAACAGCAGCGTACATCAGAAATGTCCAGGCTACCCAAACCTAACACAAACCAACAGAACATATACAAACATGGCCTAACTTAAACTAACATGCCGAGGCGGCCATTTCTGCCGTCCCTAAAGCCATGCAGGGCAAACTGGAGCGCAGTAGAACGTAGAAATCATCCGAATAGCAGTGTACAGCACAAAAGGTAAAGCTATCACAGCAAGGCTTAGCCAAACACAGCCCAACCGAACGTAACGTGAATAGACTTAACGTGTAGAGACCACTTTTGCTGTCCTTCCCAGAGCCAAGCTGAGAATATTTGGACACTGTAGAGAGGAAGAATCCACCTAACATCACAATTTAGCGCTGAAATCAGTGCTACCCATTCCTAAACTAACCAATCTTAACATATCCAAACGTAACCTAACTCTACCTAACGTGCTGCGACCGATATGGATGGCACTCGTACAGACAAGCAGAGTATATTAGAGCAAATTATAGCGCAGAGGTCCACCGAATAGCAGAGTAGAGCAAAAAGGTCAGGTATATCCTGACCTAACATGACCTAACGTAACTTATACAAAAGTAGTGTTACAAAACATAACGCGACGAGACCGATATTACTGGACTATCCAACGCCAAGCAGGGCATATTAGAGCACATTAGAGCGCAGAAATCCTTCGAATAGCGGTGTGTATCACAAAAAACAAGGTAGCCAGTCCTAATTTATCCAAACGTAACAAGAACAAACGTAGCGAAACTCAAATTACCGTGCCGAGACCACTACTACTGGCCTCCCCAGTGGCAAGTAGAATATGCTAGAGAACAGTATAGCGCAGAAATCCACCGCATGGCTGTGAATAGCACAAGAGCCGTAGACATTCTGACCTAACCTGACCTAATCTGACCCAACGAAGCGCAGCATGACACTACATGACGTGCCGCGACCACTGCTCCTGGCTTCACCGGAGCAAAGCAGAGTATGTCAGAGCACGGTAGATCACAGAAATCCACCGAAAAGCAGACCAATGCTTAAAAGTCAATGTAGCGTATCCTAACCAATCCAAACGTGACAAGTCCAAACGTAACATATCTAAGCCTAAATTGACGAGACCACCATTGCTCGCCTCCACATAGACAAGAGGAGGGTACCAGAGCACAGTATAGCGCAGAATTCTGCGGCATTGCTGTGCATAGCACAATAGTCGCAGATATAGTAGTAAAACCTGCACTAACCTAACCTAACGAAACGAAGCATAACACAACATAACGTGCAGCGACCACTGCCCCTGGTCTCCTCATAGCCAAACAGAATCTAGCGGAGCACAGTAGATCACAGGTATCCAGCGAACAGAAGTGTGTATCACAAAAGTCTAAGTTATCCTATCCTAAACTAACCAACGTAACATAAGCAAACGAAACATAACCTAACCTAACGTGCCTGGGCCACAATTGCTGGCCTCCCAATCGCAAAGCGGATCACATTAGAGGAGGGTGGAGCGTAGGAATCCTCCGAATGGCAGCGTGTAGCAAAAAAGTCAAAGCTATCCTAACCTATCCCAAACTTACCTAACCAAACCTATCGTGCAGAGACCACTATATCTGGCCCGCTCAGAGCCAAACAGAGTATACTAGAGCACAGTAAATAGCAGAAAACCACCGATTAGTGTTGTATGGCAGACAAATCAAACCTACCCCGCCCTAACCTAGCCAAGAGGTAGCGTGACCAAACGTAACATAACACATGCTATCTTGGCAAGACCAATGTTGCTGTCCTCCACAGAACCAAGCAGTATATACTAGAGCAAAGTAGAGAGCAGAATGCCACCAAACGGCAGCGTATAGCACAAAATTCGGAGATACCCTAACTTTCCCTGACGTAACTTAACCTAGCCAAACATAGTCTAACTAAACTTAAAGAGAGCGGACCGCATTTCCTGGCCTCCCCAGAGCAATTCAGAGCATACAAGAGAACGGCGGAGCACAAAATTCCAGCGGGAAGCAGTGTACATCGCAAAAGTCATGGCAACCATAACCAAACCTATCCAGACAGAAACTGCCCAAACGTAACCTAGCACAACCTGTCGTGCCACCACCACTATGGCTGGACCCACCTGAGCCAAGCAGAACATATTAAACGACAGTAGCGCACAGAAATCAATAGAATCGCTGCGCATAGCGGAAAAGTCGAAGCTACACTTACCAAACCATATCAAACGTAACCCGACCAAACGTAGCCTATCTCCGCTTACCTTGGCGACACATACATTACTGGCCTCCCCAGAGCCAAGCAGAACATAGTAGAACACAGTAGAGCGCAGAAATCCACCGCATTTAAGTGTACAGCACAAAAGTTACAGATATCCTCTCGTAACCCAATCAAACCTAACTTAACCAAACGTAACCTAATTCAACCTAACGCGCCGCGGGCACTATTTTTGGCCTCCACAGAGCAAAGCACATCATGCTTGATCACAATGGTGCGCGGAAATCCACAGAAGAGTAATGTGTAGCACAAAAGACAAAGCAATTCTAGCCTAGCCTAGCCAAACATAACATAACCAAACGTAACCTATCCCAACCAAACGTGCATGGACCACTGTTGCTGACTACCACAGGGCCGGCCGGAACATATTAGAGCACAGTAGAGTGCAGAAATCCGCCGCATTGCAGTGAAAAGCACAAGAGTCAAACATAACCCAGCCTAACCTGACCTAGGCTAACCTAACCGAACGTAGAACAACAAAACGTAACGAGCAAAGATCTCTATTTCCGGCCTCGCAAGTGCCAGGCAGAGCATTTTAGAGGAGAGCAAAGCGCAGAGGACCATAGAATGGCAGTGTATAGCACGAAAATCAAAGACATCCTAACCTAACCCAAACAAAGCTAACCTAACCAAACGTAGACTAACTCGAACCAACGCGACACGGTCACTATTTCTGGCATTCCCAGATCAGAGCAGAGCATATTAGATCGCAGTAGAGCGCAGAAATCCACGGCATAGCAGTGTATAGACAAAAGACAGCGCTGTCCTATCCTAACCTAAGCAAACGTAAAATAAGCGGACGTTACGAAGCCCAAACAGGCGTGCCACGACCGCTATTGCTGGCAAAACATGAGCTGAGCAGAGTACAGCAGAGCAATGTAGGACGCCGAAACCTTCCGAATTGCAGTGTACAGCGCAAAAGTCGAAGCCACGCTAACCAAACGTGGCCAATCATTACATAACCATACGCAGCATAACCGAGCATAACGTGCCGCGACTACTGCTGCTGGCATCCCCAGAGGCAAGCACCAGATATTATATCACGGCAGAGCGCAGAAATCGACGGACAGCCGTGTATAGCATAAAAGTCTAAGATATCGTATTCTGACCACACTAAACGTAAAAGTACCGAACGTAGCTTAACTCAGCCTAACGTGCGGAGACCAATATGGCTGGCAACCCATATCTATGGAGAAAACACTAGAGCAGAGCAGAGCTCAGAAATCCACCGCAATGCGGTGTATAGCACAAAGGTCAAGCATAATACGACATAAATTGGCCTAACCTAACGTATCCAAACGTGGTGTAGCTCAATATAACGTATCGAGAAAGATATTGTTTGTCTCATAGAGCCTAGCAGAGCATACAAGAGCACATTAGAGCGCAGAAATCCAACGAATAGCAATGAATAGCTCAAAAGACAAAGTTGCATAACCTAACCTAATCAGATGTAACATAACCAAACGTAACACAAGTCAACCTAACATGACGAAACCACTAGTGCATGCCTCCACAGAGGCAAACAGAATATATTAGAGCACGGTAGAGCGCACGAATCCGCCGCATTTCATAGAAGAGCACAAAGACCGAAGATATCCACATCTAACCCGACCTAACGTAACCTAACCCGACGTAGCATAACCAAACATGATGTGCCGCGACCACGGCTCCTGGCCTCCCCAGAGCCAAGCATAATGCAGTAGAGCAGAGTAGATCACAGGAGCCTGACGGAATATAGCGTATTACACGAAAGTCGAAGCCAACCTTCCCAATCACATCATAACATAACAAAATCAAACGTAACCTAACTCAACATAACTTGACGCGGATGCTGCTGGCCTGCCCAGGGCCAAGCAGAACATAGTGGAGCGCAGTCGATTGCAGAAACGCTCCGAATAGCAGTGAACAGCACGGGAGTCACAGATAACGTGATCGAGGTTGACATAACCTAACCTGACCAAACGTAACATAACTCAACCTAGCGAGACTAGACCACTATTGCAGGTCCCACTGGAGCAAAGCAGAATGAACTAGAGCACAGTAGAGTGTGGAAATCCAGCGCGCTGCAGTAAAGAGCTCAAGAGTCGTAGATAACCTACCAGAAACTGCCCTAACCTAACTTAACCAAACGTAACATGGCTCAACGTAACGTGCCGCGACCACTATTGCTCGTCACCCCTGAGTCGAGCAGAGTATAGTAGGGCAAATGTAGGCCGCTGAAGTCCACCGAAAATCAGCGTACAGCACAAGAGCCGAGGGTACCATGGCCAAACCTGGCATAACCTAACCTAACCAAACGTGGCATAGCTCAACATAAAGTTCGGCGACCGTCATTGTTGTCCTCCGTAGGGCAAAGTAGAGCATATTAGAGCACATTAGATCGCAGAATTCCTCCGAACAGCAGTGTATAGTAGAGAAGTCAACGTAGCCTGTCCTAGTCTTACCCGACCTGACGCGGCGTGACCGACACTGCTTGCCTCCACAGAGACAAGCAGATTTTGCCGGAGCACAGTATAGCGCAGAAAGCGACCGCATCGCAGCGAATAGCACAAGAACCGTAGATACCTTAGCGTAATCTGACCTAACCTAACCTAACCGAAAGTAGCATATCACAACATAACCTGCCGCGACCGCTGCTGCATGCATCCCCAGAGGCAATGAGAATACAGTAGATTTCTGCAGTTCACAGAAGCCCTCCGAATAACAGTGTATAGCAAGAAAGTCGAAGGTATCCTAACCAAACTTATCTCAACCTAGTCCAAACAAGCATAACCTGACTCAAAATAACGTGCCCCGAACACTATTGCTAGACTCCACATAGTCGAACAGTGCATAGTAGAGAAATTTAAAGCGCAGGAATCGACCGAATAGCGGTGAAAAGCATAAGAGTCAAAGATGTTCTTACCTAGCCATCCTAAACTACCCTAATGAAATGTAACATAACTCAACCTATCGTGCCGAGACAACTTTTTCTGGTACCCCAGAGCCAAGCACAATATACTAGAAAGCAGTGCAGCGCGGAAATCCTCGGCATTGCAGTGTATAGCACAAACGTCAAAAATGTCCAGACATACCTGTCCTAACCTAAGCAAACCAAACGTAGCCTAATCCAACGTAACGTGCCGAGATCTCTACTTCTGGCTCCGCCGGAGGTTAGCAGAACATCCTAGAGTACAGTAGAGCGCAGTAAACCATGTTATGGCAGTGTATAGCACTGAAGTCGAAGATATCCTTCCCTAGCTTAACCAAACGTAACTTAACTCAAGTCAACCTGTCGATACCACCATTGCTGGCCTCCACAGAGCCAAGCAGAGAATATTAGATCTCAGCAGAGCGCAGAAATCCACCGACTATCAGCGTATAGCACATGAGTCATAACTACACTGCCTCAACTTAACCAAACGTGACGTAACCAAGCATAGCGCATCTCATCATAACATGCGTGACCACAGTTGCTCTCCACCCCAGAGCCAAGCATGACGTATTAGAACAATCTAGAGCGCAAAAAGCTGCCGTATTGCAGTGAAGAGCACAAAAGCCAGGGCTATCTAAACCTTACCTAGTATAACGTAATCTAACCAAACGAGCATGAACCACTACTGCTTGCCACCGCAGAGCCAAGCAGAGCATATTAGAGCACAGTAGAGCGCAGAAATCCACCGAAGAACTGTGTGCAGCGCGAAAGTCGAAGTTACCATAACCGAACAAAGCCTAACGTGACCAAGCCAAGCGTAACATAACTCAGCCTGATGTACCGAGAACACCATTGCTGTCCACTCCAAAGTCAAGCGGAGAATATTAGAGTACAGTATAGCGCAGAAGGCCACCGAACAGCAGCATATACCACAAAAGTCATAGCTATCCTATCGTAACCTATCCAGACGTAACGTAAGCAGGCCTAACATAACTGAACCTAACGTACCGAGACGACTATTGCTGGCCTCCACAGACACCAGCCGAAAATATCACATCACAGCAGGGAGCAGAAATCCACCGACTATCAGTTTATAGCACAAGATTCAAAGATACACTGCCCAACATAACCAAGCGTAACGTAACTAAGCATAACATATCTCAAACTAACGTGCGGGAATGCAGTTGCTGTCCTCCCCAGAGCCAATCGGGGCGTATTAGAGCAATCTGTTGCGCAGAAAGTGGCCGCATTGAAGTGAACGTCAAGAAAGTCAAAGCTATCCAAACCTTACCTATTCTCACGTAAACAAAGCAAACGAGCAAGGACCACCACTGCTGGCCACCCGAGATCCAAGCAGAACATGCAAGAGCACAGCAGAGCGCAGAAAACCTAGAAATAGCCGTGTAAAACACAGAAGTCAAAGCTATCCTGCCCCAGACTAATAAATTGTAACATAGTCAAACGTAACCGAACTCGGTTTAACGTGCCGCGACCACTATTGCTGACCGTCTCGGAGCCAAGCAGATCACACTAGAGAAAAGTAGAGCCCGGGAATTCACCGAATGGCAGTGTATAAAACAAAAGTCAAAGCCATCCTATCCTAACGTAATTAAACCTACCGCAACCAACCGTAACCTAATTCAACCTAACGCGGAGAGACTGCGGTTGCTGGCATCCACAGGGTCAAGAAGAATGTAATAGAGAACACAAGAGGGCAGAAATCCGCCGAACAGCAGCGTATAGCACGAAAATCACTGCCATCCTTTCCGAACGTAGCATAATGTAACTTAACCAAACGAAACGTGCCGCAGCCCTACGTGCCGATACCACCATTGCTGGCCTCACCACAGCCAAGCAGAATACACCACCAAGAATGTAACAGAGAACACAAGAGGGCAGAAATCCGCCGAACAGCAGCGTATAGCACGAAAATGACTGCCATCCTTTCCGAACGTAGCATAATGTAACTTAACCAAACGAAACGTGCCGCAGCCCTACGTGCCGATACCACCATTGCTGGCCTCACCACAGCCAAGCAGAATACACCACCGCACAGTAGAACGGAGAAATCCACCTACTAGCAGTGTATAGCTCAAAAGTCAAAGCAATACTTTTCTTTCACGTGGGGGAAATCTTCTAAAGTTACCCGGCCCCCTTAGGGGAGTGGGCGGGTTTATGTGAGATTGTTACACACTAAGACCCCCACGATGGCCAGCCCTTCGCGTTTCGGTGCGCCCTGGACTTCGCGGCGACGCAATTGCCAGGACGGCCCTGCGACGCTACCGCAGTTCCATCGCGGCGCGACGGGAAATCGAACCCGAAACGATCATGTCCATGCGCTCAAGACGGGCGATTACCGGCACACACACACACATTCACGCACACACGCACACACAACTCGCATACGACCGCACCGCAACGCAAGCATACCCTGCGGACGCCGCGCGAACATCACGCGACGCCGCACGCCTGGACCACGGTTTCTCGAACTGACGGGCTCCCACAAGCCAGCCCGTGGTCACGCTGACCTAGGCTACAACGGGAGAGAGAGACGGTCTCCCAGGCCGTAGGTACAGGGTCGGTCGCGAAGGCGGAGGTCTAACGTGTTAGCACATCCGACAGTGCGCGCGAGGAGCACGCGCTACGCTCGCGGGCTCTCTCCGCGGCCTCCTTCTGCAACATAACCGCCTCGCATAATGAGGCCACCGCACGACACGCACCTGAGCCCTCCGTCATCCGCACCATGACTACGGAGAGTAAAAGGTCCCGACACTCCACGCGACAAAGTACCCGGCGATCGCAAGCCCACGCCGGACATTCCTCCAGCATGTGCTGCGCCGTGTCCCGCTCCCCCCGCAGTGATGACACCGTGTCTCACGTTCCCGCCCGATACGACACAGGTACTCCCCGAAGCCCACGTGCCCGGTTAGCACTTGTGAGAGGCGGACAGTGTGCCGGCTGCCGCTGCGCCCCCATGCATCCAGCACGGGGATCATACCCTCGATCGCCCGGTGCCGCCGGCTGCTCGGCTTCCTCAGCCGAGCTCGACAGGCGGTCATTACGGGCTGTCGGACATTTCGCCTCAACGGAACGGACGCTTCTTCGGGAGCACCGCCGCCGCCAGCGTGTAGGAGATCGTAGATACGGGCCTCCCCCACCGCTTGCAGTTCAAACGGCAGAACACCCTCCTGCGCCACCGCCGCCTCGTGGGATATCGTGCGGTAACCGCGGACGACCCTGATTGCCATCCTGCGAGCGACTCGCCGGAGAATCGCCAGACTGGGCGGACTGGCGACCAGGTCATTCGCCCAGATCGGAGCACCGTAACGTGCCACCGAACGAACGACTTCCGTGTAGAGGCGGCGCACCCTCCCGTCTGGCCCGCCCAGGTTGGATAGCAGGCGACACAGCGCCCACGCCATACTTTCCAGGCGTGGTTCCAGCGCGAGAAAATGTTCATCGAGCTTCCAGTGGCTATCGAGGAGGAGACCCAGGTATTCCATCCGGTCCCGTACCTCGACAACGACTATCCTCACGCGCATTAGGGACTTGTGCGGCTTCCCGTGGTGCCGATGGCAAAACCACATTGCCTCGGTCTTCTCGGTGGAGATACACAGCCCCATCCGCTGGATGCAATTCGCGACGAGGGCCACGCCGCTTTCCGCGCGCAGCGTGGCCTCCACACAACCCGACCCGGCGGCCATCAAAAGTGTGTCGTCCGCCTAACACGTCAGGCTCAGGCCGCGGTTGAGGGGAGTGCACAACACTGCGTCGTACGCTAGGTCACAGAGGATCGGCCCGAGTACCGATCCCTGTGGAACCCCGCAGTCCGTCGCCTGCACGACGGTCGTGTTTCGTCCGGGATACTCGCTCAAGCGATCGGCCAAATAGCCGCCGATCACCGCCATCTTGTACTGGGGAATCCAGTGGAACATCAGGGCACACCGGATGGTTGCTCGGGGCTGGGTGTTGAAGGCGTGGGCCATATCCACACCGACCGACAGTACCACCCCGCCCCCGGTCATCGGCAGCCACCGACAGGGTACGAAGGCGCTTGATCGCGTCGATCGTCGACCGACCCTGCCGGAATCCGAAATGGCTGTCGCTTAGATCGGGACACACGTCCGTTAAATGCTCTCGGAGGCGGGCGGCATGAAGGCGCTCGAAGAACTTACCAGCCCCTTCGAGCAGGCATATCAGCCGGTGTGCCTTCGGAGAGTTCGAGGGCTTCCCTAGCTTCGGGATCAGTACGTTCCTCGCTCTCTTCTAACATGACGGGACGCGACCGGTCCTGAGGCAGCTTTCGAAAAGCCGTCGTACACGGTCTTCCACGCTTCCAGAGCCAGTGCAAAGGCTCGACCTGGGATGCCGTCCTGTCGTGGGGCGGTGCTCCTCGCCCCATCCTTACGACCGCACGGCCCAACTACTCACGCGAGAACTCCAGCTCGTCGGATCATCCGACCAGATCCGACCGCACTGCAGTGGGTTGCACCCCCTCCTGCGCCCCCACCGGGAAGAGGGTGTCGATCACCCGCCGCAGGAGCTCGGGGTGCATACGCTCGTGCACGGGGTGCGCCCATGTCCTTAACTTCCCAATTACTAAATTATAGGGGCGTGACCACGGATCGATTTCGAGCGTCGCGAGGAGTTCGTCCCATTGCCGAGCTTTGGCTCTGCGAATCTCCACTCGGAGGTCGCCCACCGCGGACCGGCACTCACGATAGAGGCGCGCTATATCCTCGGCGGACACCACGCTTCGTCGACTTCGCGCCCGTGTGTAATGGCGCCGGGCGAGCACGCAGAGCTCCCGGAGCTTCGCAATTTCGACCGATCACCAGTGCACTGCACCCCGCGAAGGTGATTCCCTCGCCCGCGGCATGGCGACGTCGCACGTTCGCGTCATCGTCTCATTAGCCGCTCCACCCCTAACCCCGCTTCGTCGTTTTCGAACCCGACTGCCCCATCCGCCCAGGCGACGACCTGGACTGCCGCGGCGAAGAGGTCACGATAGAGGCGCCGAAGCGCCCATCTTGGCTCGGTGGTGTGCTTCCCGCTGGGTGGTTCCAGACCGGTGGGAAGAGTGACCGCATGTATCATGGTGATGTGGAGGTGGTGGCTAAGCGTTTCCACCTCCACCGCCACCCCCCAGGCGGTGACACGCCACACAACTGCCGGCGGTCCCAATCTTGCAGGGCCTCTCACCGAGCGTCTGCTCGCGGGGAACCCCACGCCACGGAGTGGGCGTTGATGTCCCCCAGGACCAGAACCGGATGAGCCATGTGTCCACTAAGGAAACCTCCGAGCTCGTCCAGGAACCTCTCGCACGACGAGAGGCCGCGGCTGGGGGAGACGTAGCACCCCACCACGACTACGTCGTTCCAGGAGTCCGCCACGAATCCCTCCCCGCTGTGAAGCAGCGTTGGTGCGGGTGTCCGCCGTAGTCCCCTGGCGATGATCGCCACGGAGCCGTCCCGATCCCCGAACCACTCGTCTTGGTCCAGGATACGGTACGTCTCTACGGCAACAGCCAGCCCGAAACCCAGCTCAACGAGCGTCTGCAGGAGCACGTCCAGCGACGCCCGCGTCTGATTCAGGTTGGCCTGGAGCACCATGGACGGCGTGAAAGTTAGGCCGTGTCCATGGCCTCCTCCTGGCCCCCCTTCTTTTGGGCCGGCTGCGGGCCCGGTGCTCCACCGGTCGGCGGGCCCATCGCGGTAGCGGTAGCACAGACGGAATTCGCGGACGCAGCTTTCGAATTGGCGCTCGCGGGCGCTGTGGCGGACGCGGCGCCTGTAGGCGCCTGGCGAGCCGTGCATTTTGCTTTTGGCGGGCAGCACGCCTTGCTGCCCAGCTGGTGGTTGGAGAGGCGGACGAGCCCGGCGCAAACCGGTCACTTGTGTGCAGGCGCACTACACCCAGCGGCACGGTGGCCCGCCGCGAAACACCTGAAGCAGGTGTCGCTGCTGCCCGTCGCGCTAGAGCATCCGTTCCTTGCGTGACCGAACGCAAGGCAACAGAAGCACTGGAAGCGCCGTGCCGCCAAGGCTACGACACGGGACGAAGTCCATCCAACGCGTATCCGCACGCATTCGACGGCCTTTCTCGCTGGCGCGATGGGACACTGGGCCCATACTGAGCCCAGCCCCGAAGCGGAAGACCGGATCGCCCCAGGCCTTATTCCCGCCTCGGTGCAATCTCCGACCCTGGTCAGGGCAGAGGCCACCTCACGGGGTGCGACAGAGTCGTCGAGCCCTGTCACCCTCAGCTCCGCTTTTTTGGTGGGAACCGTAACCCGCAAGCGGGATCCCTCCAAGACTTCGCTCATTCGCCCGGCGAGAGCGGCGTCTCGCTGTGCGCCCTAGGGTCCACCGATATCAAGCACGAGACCGCCGGAAGCGGCCCGAAGGGGGAGCAAGCCCAAGATCCCGAGGTCGGCGAGATTTATCTTTCCTCCTGCAGCGGAGATATTCTTCGCGCAAGAGATACTCGACCACTCGTGTACCTAAACCGCGACGGCGGCCGCTTAAGGGTGGGGACCTGCTTGTCGCCGCTCTTCTTGTGACCGTGCATCGTTCCGGCCTTTGCGGCTGTCGCGGGAGTCGCGCGGGTGGTGCTCGTCCACGAGGAGCGGCGCCCCGTCTTACCGACGGTTCCCTTCGGCAGTTGCGGAGCAGCGACCGCCTGCCGCTGCGCTCGCCTCTCGCGCCTACCGATGACGAGAGACCAGCCGGCCCCTGCGTCCATCCCGGCTACGACCGGGGCCGCGACCGGCGCCTTCGCCTGGGCTTCAGCGGGCCCGACACGGGAAGCGCCCGCGACAGTGTCCGCCGTGTCCACCAGTACTGGCCGCGCGCGCAGCCCGGCGGTGGAGCACAATTGCTCCGGCGCACGGGCAGGCGCACTCCGCCAGGCCGTCACGGGGAGCGTACGCACGAACTCCTCGAACTCTGCGTCGATTCGGAGACTGAGTGCCGCGAGGGCAGCCTCCATGCAGAACTCGTCGCCGTTGCCACTGCTCCGGCACCCGCGGCCGCACGCACAATTCGAGCGGGCGCGGAGTCGACGATTACCCGCCTCCGCTCCTGAGTCAGCTCCGCGCGCAAGGATGCGATCACCGCCTGCAGGGAGGCATCGTTCTCCCGCAAGTCGGCTATAACCGCCTGCTTGGAGACATCTTTCTCCCGCAGTCCGTCGATCTCCGCCATCAGCACGCAGGCCCCCTCCGCCATCGTCACCTCTGCTAAGCCGGCTGTTACTTGGAGACTCATCTCCCAGCCGGCCGAATCAACCACCCTGGCGCACGTACGGAAGGCGCGAACGTATGGGCCGTGCAGGTTTATACTCTTGTTTGCCATCGTTTCTATCCTCGCGCAATTCTCGGATATATCTGCAGAGAGTTCCACAACAGGCAGCGGACGGTGCACTCTGGCGAGCTCCTCCTGTTTGGGGAGAGTCGTCTTCGCCCGGCTTTTGTTCGTGGGTTTCGGGGCGTGATCAGTATCCTCCAATCCCTCGGAAGGGTCATATCCCCCCAACACCGCCCTCCGCGTGCGCTTCGCCGTTTTCGGGGGGGGGGGGACACCACCGAAGACGACGTTTCGCCGTCGCCCGTAACGCTGACGGCACCAGCGATGGAGGAGCACTCCCCTTCGAGGTCCGCCGGCAGCGCCATACGCTATGCAGTGCTACGAGTCGCACGCCTCGTAGCTCCTGCTGTAGGGCTAATTGCTCTGTCCTTCGACGAGGGAAGCTTCACTGGAGCCGCGACGACACCAATAACAATAACCGTTAGTTCATTCCTCGGTAAATTCTCCGGCTTCCCCGGGATGATTGCCGCTCTATGTGTTGCGAGCCCCTGCTCCGCCGCTTGCATTGTGGTGTGACCCTTGTCCCAGGTGTCGCTCGATGTGTAGGCGCGCGGCTCCGCGGCAGACAATGAGCACCGTCCCCCGCCTATCTGCGACGCAGCGGCGTCCACAACTTCGTTGAATCCATGAATAAAGGGAAAAAAGACTTCCAAACATGTTCAATTTTTATCGGCACCACCACACACTCCGCGACGCGTGTCCCCGGCCTCGTGCACCCACGCACCACACGCACAGAATGGCACTAACATACACGCCACGAAACGCACTTTTCCGCCGAAGATTCCTCCCAATAGTAGGAGCGGCGTGAACGCGTCCGTCCCGCTCGACATTTAGCGCGGCATCAAGTCAAAGCTATCCTGCCCTAACCTAGCCAAACGTAACGTAACCAAACATAACGTAACTCAACGGAACCTGCTGACACGTTTATTGCTGCCCTCAACAGAGCCATGCAGAACACATTCTTCAGAAATCCATAGAGCAGCAGTGTATAGCACAAAAGTCAAAGCTACCCTATCCTAACATAGCCAATCGCATCATAAACGAACGTAACCGTTATCAACCTAACGCTCCAAGAACACCGTCGCTGGACTCAGCTGAGCCAAGCAGAATATACTAGGGTACAGTACAGCGCTGAAATTCGCCGCATTGCTGTATACTGCACAGCAGTCAAGAGTATCCGAACCTTACATGAACCAACCTTGACCAACCAAACGTGACCTAGCAAAACACAACTTGCCAAGACCACTATGGATGTCCTTCGGAGAGCCAAGCAGAACGTACTCGAGCACAGTAGAGCATAGAAAACTATCGTATAACTGTGTACAGCACAAAAGTCAAAGCTACACTTTCCTAACCTAACCAACTCTAACATTACCAATCGTAGCCGTACACAACCCAACGTGCCGCGATCCATACTGCTGGCACTCCCGGAGCCAAGCAGTTCATTCTAGAGCAATGTGGAGCACAGATGTCCACCGAATAGCAATGTATAGCATAAACGTCAAATCTATCCTTCACCAACGTAGCCAAAGGTAACATAACCAAGCGTTACATAACACAACCTAAGTTGCCGAGGCCATTATTGCTGGCATCCCCGGAGTGAAGCAGAGCGAACTAGAGCAATGTAGAGCGCTGAAATACACCGAATAGCAGTGTATAGCACGAAATACGAGGCTATCCTATCCTAACGTAAGCAAACCAAACAACCGAACGTAACGTTATTCATCCTAACGTGGCGAGACCACTATTGCTGGCCTACCCAGATCCAAGCAGGATATACTAGAGTGCAGTGGAGCAAACGTAACCTAACCTAACCCAACGTCCGGGACCTATATTGCTGCCCCCCCCCCCGGGTCAGGCAGAATACAATAGAGCGCGGTACGCCTCATAAATCTACCGAAATGTAGTGTATACTACGAAAAACGCAGCTACCCTTGCAGAAGCTATCACAACCTAATCTAACGACACTCTACACGACACAAACTGACATTCCGAGACCTCTATTGATGTCCTCCGCAGAGTCAAGCAGAGCATGTTAGGGCAATGTAGAGCGCAGGAATCCACCGATCAACTGCGTGTAGCTCGAAAGTCAAAGGTACCCTGACCGATAGGAGCCTAACGTAACCAAGCCAAACGTAACATGACTAAGCCTGACGGGCCGAGTACACCATTGCTGTCCACTCCAAAGTCAAGCAGAGAATATTAGAGCACAGTCGAGCGCAGAAATCCACGGAATAGCGATGTATAGCACAGTAGTCGAAGCTGCCTAAACCAAACCTAACCAAATATAGCTTAGCCAAACGTAACATAACTCAAGCTACCATGACGAGACCCATATTGCGGCCCTCCCCAGAGCCAAGCCGAACATATCAGAGTAGAGTAGAGCGCTGAAATCCACCGAATGGCAGTGTATATCACATTAGTCAAAGCTACCCCTCCTTACCAAGCCAACCGTAATATAACCAAACGCAACCTGACACAACCTGACGTGCCGCGACCACAATTGCTTGCATCCCCACAGACAAGCAGAACATATTAGTGGATAGTAGAGCTCAGAAATCCATAGAATTGCAGTATACACCTAAAAACCTAACCAGAAAAGCCTAAGCCACCCAAGCCTAACTCAAACAAACAGGGCCTAACCGAACCCAGCGTATTTCAACATTACGAGCCGCGACTGCTATTGGCGGAATCCCAAGGGACAAGCAGGATGTCGTAGAGAATAGTAGAGCGTAGAAATCCACCAAAAATCGGTATACACCACGAAAGTCAGAACTACCCATACCTAACCCAAACTAACTTAACGCAGCCATACGTAGCCTATCTCAACATAACGGGCGGGGAACACAATTACTGGCAGCCACAGAGCCGAGCAGAGCATAATAGAGCATTGTATAGCGATGAAATCTACCGGATAGCCGTCTATAGCGCAAAAGTCAAATGTATCCCGTCCTAACCTCTCAAAACTTAATACATGGGAACGTAAAATATGTTAATCTACCGTGCCGAGGCCACTATTACTGGCCTGGCCATAGCCGTATAGTGCATGATAAAGCAAGGTAGATGACAGGAATCCGCCGGAGATCGGTGAAAAGCAGAAAGGTCAATGCTATCCTATCCTAACCTAACACAACCCAATCTAATAAAACGTAGAATGACTGAAAATAGCTGGCCTCGACAACTATTGTTGTCCTTCCCAGAGAACAGCAAAGTATAGTAGAGCACAGAGGAGCGGAGAAATCCACTGAATGGCAGTGCATATCGTAAAAGTTGTAGCTATCCTTTCCTAACCTAGCCTAACCTAACCAAACCAAACGTTACCTAACTCAACCGTTCGCACCGAAGCCGCTGTTGCTGCTGCCACCGCCAGAGCAAAGCAGGACATACTAGAGCACAGCAAAATGCAGAAATCTCATGAACAGCAGTGTACAGACCAAAAGTTGATGCTATCCTAACCAAACTTATCCTAACCTAGCATATCCGAGCGTAATATGACTGAACGCAACGTGCCAAGGCCATTATTGCTGGACTTCCCAGAGCCAATCTGAAAATATTAGGGTACTGTATGGCGCAGAAGCCCACCTAATGGAAGACCATAGCACTGAAGTTAGTGCTATCCTCCCCTAACCTAACCAAACTTAAATTAACCAAACGTTACTAAGCTCAACCTACGGCGCCGCGACCACTATTGCTGGCCTCCGCAGAGCCAAACAGAACTCGATATTGGGGAGTAGAACGCAGAAATCCAAATAACTTCATTGTATATCAGAAAATTCAAAGCTACCCAAACCTAACCCAAACAAACCGAGCTGAAACAAACGTAGCCTCACTCAACATAAGGTGCCGAAACAGCATCTGCCCCCCCCCCTTCCGGTCCTACGAGCCGAGCAGGAAATACTACAGCACAGCAGAGCTCAGAAGTCCTCCGAACAGCAACGCACAGCACAAAAGTGAAAGCAATCCTAACCAAGCTGAGCCTAACCCAAGGTGACAGTACCTAGCATGACTCAACATGACGTGCCAGACCACTATTGTCGGCCACCCTTTCCCATCCTAACCTAACCCAACCTTACCGAACGTAACATGACTCAGCATGATGTGCCGAGACCACTACTGACGGCATTCGCAGAGCCATGCAGAAAGTATTAAAGCACTGTAGGGCAGAGAATTCCACCTGATGGCAGGCTATAGCATCACAGATAAAGCATGCCTCTCGTAACCTAACCAACCGTAGCACGAACCATCGTAAGCAAATACAGCCAAACGCGCCGAGACCTCTTCTGCTGTCCTCCACAAAGTCAAGAAGAACACATTAGTGTAGAGTAGAACACAGAAACCCATATAACCGCAGGTAATATCAGAAGTGTCAAAGCTAGCCAGACATAACCGAAACCGACAGAACATAACCAAACATAGACTAACTCAACCTAACGTGCCGTGACCACTATTGCTGGTCCTCCTAGAGACAAGCTGAAAATATTAGAGCACTGTGAGGTGCAGAATTCTACCTAATAGCAGACCATAGCACAAAAGTAAATCCTATCCTCTCCAAACACAACCAGGCGTAAAATAAGAAAGCTTAACTTAGCTGAACCTATAGTGCTGCGACCAATGTGGCTTGCCTCCCCAGAGCCAAGCAAAAAAAATAGTGGATTGTAGAACGCAGAAATCCATACAACTGCACAGCATATTAGAAAAGTCAAAGCTATGTAATTCCAACACAAACAAACAGAGCACAGCCAAACATAGCCTAACCCAATCTAACGTGCCGAGACCGCTATTGCTGCCATCCCCACGGCCAAGCAGGAGAAACCAGAGCACAGTAGAGCGCAGAGATCCCCCTAATAGCGGTGCACAACACAACAGTTGATGCTATAGTAGCCAAACGTATTCGTACCCAACGTAACCGAACATTACCTGAACCAACACAACATGCAGAGACCACTATTGCTGGCCTTTCCAGAGCCCAGCAGAAAATGTTGGAACACAATAGGGCGCAGGAATCCACCTAATAGCAGGCTGTGGCACTAAAGTCAAATCTATCCTCTCCTATCCTCACCAACCGTAACATAGACGAACGTAGCATAACTCAATCTGTCGACCGGCCAGCGCTATTGCTGCCCTCCCCAGAGCCAAGCACGACATGCTAGAGACCAGTTCAGAGTGGAAATCCACCGAAGAACAGAGTAGAGCACAAAAGTTACAGCTACCCTTACCAAACTTAGCCAGCCCCGCATAACACAACGTAAACAGACACAACGTAAAGTACCAGGACCGCTACTACTGGCATCCGCAGAGCCAAGATGAAAATATTGGAGCACTGTTGTGCCCAGAAATCGTCCTAATAGCATATTATATCATTAAAGTCAAGGCTATAATCTCCTAATCTAACAAATCTTACATAACCAAACGTAACGTAACCCAAAGTAACGCCCCGCGGGCACTATTTCTGGTTTGCACAGAGCCAAGCAGATCACAGTGGAGAGTCGAGCGCAGAAACCCACAGAATCGCAGGGTATATCAGAAGAGTAAGATGTACCCAAACCTAAACTAAACCAACAGCGCGTAACCGTACATAGCCTAACTCAACCTGACATGCCTAGACCACTATTGCTGGCCTTCCCAGAGACAAGCTGAAAATATTAGGTAACTGTTGGGCCCAGAAAACCTCCAAATAGAAGACTATATAACTCAAGTCAAAGCTATCCTCTCCTAACCTAACCAACCGTAACATAACCAAACGTAGCCTAACTCAACTTAACGTGCCGCAATCACAATTGCTGGCCTCCCAGAGCCTAGCAGAACACATTAGTGGAGAGCAGAACGCAGAAATCCATAGAATCGCAGGGTATATCTTAAAAGTGAGAGCTACACACACTTAACCCAAACCAACAGGACATAACCGAACAAAGCATAACTCAACCTATCGTAGCGAGACCGCTATTGCTGCACTCCACAGTGCCAAGCAGGACACACTACAGCGAAGTAGAGCGCAGAAATCCACCGAATAGCAGTGTATAACACAAAATTGATAGCAATCTTAACCAATCTGAGCCCAATCCAACCTAACGGGAAGTAACGTGACAAAACATAACATGCCGAGACCACTATTGATGATCTTCCCTGACCCAAGCTGAAAATATTGGAGTTCTTAAGGGCGCAGGAATCTACCTAATAGTGGACTATAGGACTATAGTTGAAGTTATCCACTCCTAACATAACCAACCGTAACATAACCAAAGGTAACATTACTCAACCTGTCGTGCCGCGAACACTATTACTGACCTCCCCAGAGCCAAGCAGAACGTATTAGTGCACAGTAGAGCGCAGAAATCCACCGAATAGCAGTGCACAGCACAAAAGTTAAATCTATCCTTACAAAACTTAGCCTAGCCCAACCTAATCGAGCTCACCTTGACACAGCATAACGTTCCGAGACCACTATTTCTGGACTTCCCAGGGCCATGCTGAAGATATTAGGGCTCTGTAGGAGCAGAAGTCCACCTAATAGCAGACTATAGGACAAAAGTCAAAGCATTCCCCACCTAACCTAGCCAATCGTAATACATCCAAACGTATCCATACGTATCCAAACACAACCTAACGCGCCGCGACCACTATTACTTGCCTCCGCAGAGCCAAGCAGGACACATAAGTGTACAGCAGGACGCAGAAGTCCATTGAATCGCTGTGCATATCAGAAAATTCAAAGCCACCCAAGCCTAACCCTAGCCATCTCTAGCTATCTCAGCCTGGCGTGCCGAGACCGCTATTGCTGCAATCCCCAGAGCCAAGCAGGAAGTACTAGAGCACAGTAAAGCCCAGAAACACATCGAACAGCTGTGTACAGCAAAAACGATAAAGCTCTCCTAACCAAGCTTTGCCCAACCCCACCTAACCGAACGTAGCCTGTCTCAACATAACGTGCCGAGACCACCATTGCTGGCTATCCCAGAGCTATGCTGAATATATTAGAGCACTGTTGGGCGCAGAAATCCACATAACACCAGACTAAAGCAGTAAAGAAAATGCTATCACCTCCTAACCTAACCAATCATAACATAACCCAGCTGAACATAGCTAAAACTAACGTTCCGAGACCGCTATTTCTGGCCTTCCCAGAGCCAAGCAGAATACATTAGTGGAGAGTAGAAAGCATAAATCCAAAGAATCGCAGTGTACATCAGTAAAGTCAAAGCTGCCTATGCCTAACCCAAACAAGCAGGACATAGCCGCACAAAGCATGACACAACCTGACGTTCCGGGACCGCTGTTGCTGTCCTCCCGAGAGCCAAGCAGGACATAGTAGTGCACAGTTTGGAGCGGAAGTCCATCGAATGGCAGTGTACAGCACAGACGTTGTAGTTACCCTTCCCAAACATATCCTAACACAACCAAACCGAAAGTAACCTGACTCAACGTAACGTGCCTAGACCACGATTGCTGGCCTTCCCTTAGATAAGCTGAATATGTTAGAGCACCGCAGTTCGCAGAAATCCACCTAATATCAGGCTGTAGCTCTAAAGTCGAAGCTGTCCTCACTTAACCTACCCAATTGTAACGTAACCAAACGTAACCTAACTAAACCTAACTTGTCGCGACCTCTATTGCTGTCCTCTTCAGAGCAAAGCAGCACATTAGTGTAGAGTAGGCCGCAGAAATCCATAGAAACGCAGAGTATATCAGAAAAGTCAAGGAAATCCAAACGTACCCCAAGCCAACGTAGCCAGACATGGTCTAGCTAACCCGAACCCAGTGAGATCGATATTGTTGCCCACCCCAGGGCCAAGCATGGCATGCTAGAGCACAGTAGAGCGCAGAAATCCACCGAATAGCCGTGTACAGCACAAGAGTCGAAGCTACCCATGCCAATCTTTGCCGAACCCAACCAAACCGAACGTAACATGTCTCAACATAACGAGCCGAGGCCAACATTTCTGGTATTGGCGGAGTCAAGCTGAAACAATTAGGGCACTGCAGGTCGCAGAAATGCACCTAACAGCAGAGTATAGCACTATAGTCAAAGCTACCCTCTCAAAACCGAACCGACCTTAACACAGTCAACCGAATCCTGACCCAGCCTAATATGCCGCGACCATTATGGCTGGCCTCGCCAGACCCGGGCAGAACACATTAGTTGAGAGTAGAACGCAGAAGCCCATATAATCGCAGTTGACATTAGAAAAGTCAGATCAACCTAAACCTATCTCCAGCCTACAGAACATAGCCAAGCATAGCCTTACTCAGACTAACGTTCCGAGACCCCTATTACTGCCCACCCCAGAGCACAGGAGCACGCTCTAGAGCACAGCAGAGCGCACAAATCCAACATATGGCAGTGCACTGTACGAAAGTTGAAGCTAACCTGACCCAAATTTGCATTACCCAACGTAACTGAACGTAACATGACTCAACACAACGTGCCGAACCACCATTGTTGGCCTTCCCAGAGCCAAGCTGAAACTATTCGAGCACTGTATGGCACAGAAATCCGCACAATAGCCGACTGTAGCACTAAGGCCAAAGCTATTCTCTCCAAACCAAATCGATTGTAACGTAACTAAACGTATCCAAACACAATCTATCGTGTCGCGACCTCTATAGCTCTCCTGCCGTGAACCGAGCAGAACACACTAATGGAGAACAGAACGCAGAAATCCATAGAATCGCATTGTATTTAGAAAAGACGAAGCCACCCAAACCTAACCCAAAGCAACAGAACACAACCTTGCGTGCCGAGACCGCTATCGTTGCCCTCCCCAGTGCCGAGCAGGACATACTAGAGCTCAGTAGAGCTCGGAAACGCACTAAATAGCACTGTACAGCACAACAGTTAAAAATAGCCTACAGAAACTAAGCCTAACCCAACCGCACCGAGCCTAACCTTACTAGACTTAACGTGCAGAGACCACAATTGCTGGAATTTCCAGAGCCAAGCTAAAAATATTAGAGCACTGTAGGGCGCTGAAATCCACTTAATAGGAGACTATAACAATAACGTCTAAATTACACTCCCCTAACCTGTCCGATCGTGACACAGCCAAACGTAACCTGACTCAAAATAACGTGCCGCGACCACTATTGCTGGCCACGCCAGAGCCAGGCAGAACACGTTAGTCGAGAGTAGAACGCAGGTATTCATATAATCTCAGTATTTATCAGAAAAGCCAAAGCTACCCAAGTACAACTCGAACCAACAGAAAATAAACAAGCATAGCGTATACAAACCTAACGTGCCGAGACCGCTATTGCTGCCTTCCCAGGAGCCAAGCAGGACATACTGGGGCACAGTAATGCAAAGAAGCCTATCCAATAGCAGTGTACAGAACAAAAGTTAAAGCAATCCTAGCCAAACTTAGCCTGAAACAACACATCCCAACGTAACGTGACACGACATAACCCCGACAAGAACACTATTGCCCCCTTGCCAGAGCCATGTTGTAAATGTTATAGCACTGTGGGCCACAGAAATCCACCAAATAGCAGACTATAGCACTAAAGTCAAAGAAACACTAACGGAACCTTCCTAACCAATCCTAACGAAACTTAGCGTAACTCAAACTAACGTGCCGAGACCGTTGTTGCTGTCCTCCACAGAGCCAAGCAGAAGATACTACAGCACACCAGAGCGCAAAAATCCACCGCATTGCCGCTTATAGCACAAAAGTCAAACATATCCTGACCTACCTTTGCCTAACCAAACAGATCAAAACGTAGTGTAACTAAACATATCGTGACGAGAAAAATATCGCTGGCCTCCCAGAACCAAGCGGAGCATATTAGGCCACATTTGAGCGCAGAAATCCACCGAATAGCAGTGAATAGCACAAATGTCAAAGTAGCCTATCCCAATCTAGTCAAACGTGACATATCCAAACGTGGCCTATCCCAGACTGACATGCCGAGGCCATCATTGCTGCCCTCCACAGAGACAACCAGAATGTGCTAGATCACAGTAGTGAGCAGAAATCCACTGCACTGCAGTGATAAGTACAAAAGTCGGAGATATCATAACCTGACCTGACCTAACCTAACCTAGCCGATCGTAGGATAGCTCAACGCAACGTGCCGCGACCACTGCTCCCAGCCTGCACAAAGCCAAGCAGAATGTTGTATACCAAAGCAGATCACAGAAATCCACCTAATTGCAGTGTATAGCACGCAAGTAGAAATTTTCCTAACCATACATACCCGAACCGTTTATAACCAATCGTAATATAACACAACCTAACGTGCCACGGTCACCATTGCTCGCCCCCAGAGTCGTGCAGAGAATAGCGGAGCAATGTGGGGCGCAGAAATCCACTGAATAACAGTGTATAGCACAAAAGTCATGGAAACTCTAACCAAACCTAACGAAACGTAGCATATCTCAACCTAACGTGCCGAGACCACTGCCACTGGCCACCTCACAGCCAAGCAGAGCATATTAGAGCACATTAGAGCACAGAAATACAGGGGAAAGCAGTGCATAGAAGAACAGTCAAAGTAGCCCCTCCTAACCTAGCCAAACGTGACATAACCGTAACCCAAATCAACCTAAATTGACGAGACCAATATTGCTGGCCTCCAAAAAGACAAGATATGTGAACTGGATCACAGTAGTGCCCAGAAGCCCACCGCATTGCAGTGAATGGCAAAAGAGTCGAGGGTACAAAAAAACAACCTGACATAACCTAACATAACCACACGAAGCATAACTCAACTTAAAGTGCCGAGACGTCTGTTGCTGGCACACAGAGGCAAGTGGAAAATATTGGAGCCCAGTAGGGCGCAGAAATACATCGAATGGCAGTGTATGACACGAAAGTCTTAGATATTCTCTCCTAACGTATTCAAAGTTACAACATGCATACGTAGCCTAACTAAACCTAACGCGATGAGATCACTATTGCTGGTATCCACAGAGCCAAGCAGAGCCTATTATAGCACAGTTGGGCGCAGAAATCCACCGAACAGCAGTGTAAGGGGCAAAAGTGGGAGGCATCCTGACCAAGCTTAACCTAACCTAACATAAACGAACGTAACCTATCTCACGCGAACGCGCAACGACCGCTATTGCTGGCCTTCGCAGAGGCATGCAGATGCTAGTAGAGTAATGCAGAGCGCAGATATCGGCCGAATAGCAGTGAATAGCACAAAAGTCGAACATATTCTAACCAAACCTTTCCAAACTCAGCCAGGCCATACGTAACATAACTCAACCCTGCGTGTCGAGACCATTATTGCTGGCAACCATAGAGCCAAGCAGAACATATTAGAGCCCCGTAGAGCGCAGGTGTCCACAGCATAGCAGTGCACAGACAATAGGCGTATCTGTCCCACCCTAACCTAGCCAAGCATTACCTAACCGGACGTAACATAATTGAACATAACTTGCCGCGGCCACTATTCCTGGCGCCCCGGATACTGGCAAAGTGTAGTAACGCACAATGAGGCGCAGAGGACCATATAATTGCTGTGAGTAGCACAACAGTCATTGATATCGCAGCTTAACCAAACGTAACCTAATCAAAACAAACGTAAACTAACACAATTTAACGTGCCGCGACCAGCATTGCTGGCCTCCCGAGGGTCGAGTAGTGTTTGGCAGAGCAACGCAGAGCGCAGAGAACCACCGAATTGCAGCGTACAGCACAAAAGTCTAAGCGATGCTATCCTAACCTAACCAATCGTGACATAACCGAACGCAACATAACACGGACTAGCGTGCCGAGACTTGTAATGCTGGCATCCACATAGGCAAGCAAAATATGCTAGAGCACAGTAGGGCGCAGAAATCCTCCGAATGGCGGTGTATGCCACAGAAGTCAAAGATAACCTAAACTAACCCAAACAAACCGAACCTAACGAAACGTAACGTAATTCAACCGAAGGCGCGGCGGCCAACATTTCTTGCTGCGCCAGATCAAAGGAGGGCGTATTAGATTACAGTAGTGAGCAAAAATCCACCGAAGAGTATCCTAGAGCGCAAAAGTCAGAGTTATCTTAGCCTAACCTAACCAAACGTAACGTAACCAAACGTAAAATAACCAAACGTAACCAAACCAAACTTAACGTGTGTAGACCAATATTGCTGACAATACCAGAGCCAAGCAGATTAGACTAGAGCACAGTAGAGCGCAAAAGCCAACGCACTGATGCGAAAAGCGCAAAAGTCAAGGACATCCTAACCTAAGCTGTCCTAACCTAACCAATCGGAGTGCAGCATAGCTGAGTGTAACGTGCCCAGACCACTATTGCTGGCTTTCCCGGTGCCAAGCGGAACATATTAGAGCACACTAGTGCTCTGATGTCCATCCAATAGCAGTGTACAGCGCAAGGGACGAAACTACCATATCCTAACCTCACCAAACTTAACCCATACGAACGCAGCACATTTCAGACTAACGTGCCGAGAACGATACTTCTGGCCTACCCATAGCCAAGCAGATCATGCTGAAGCAGAGTAGAGCGGAGGAATCCACCGAATATCGGTGTATGGCACAAAAGTCGTAGCTATCCTATCCTAAACTAACAAAGCGTTAGCTTTCACGACGCAGACTAACGAAGCCTAACGAGCCGAGACCATTATTGCTGGCCTCCCCAGAGCCAAGCAGAGCGTATCAGAGCACAGTTGAGCGCAGAGGCCCGCCGAATAGCGGTGTATAGCGCAAGATGCAAAGCTATCCTACCCTAACCTAGTCAAACGTAACATAAGCGGACGTAACGTAGCCTAACCAGACGCGCCACGACCGCTACAGCTGGCATCATGAGAGCTAAGCTCACCATGGCGGAGCAATGTAGGACGATGAAACCGTCCGAATAGCAGTTGATAGCACAAAAGTCAAAGCTACCCTAACCAAACGTAGCCAAACCAAACGTAACATTACAAATTATAACGCGCCGAGAGCACCACTCCAGGCGTCCGGAGTGAAAAGCAGAGTGTGATAGAGCACAGAGGTATGCAGACTTCCAGAGGATAGCAGTGTGTAGCACAAAAGGCAAAGATACATAAAACTAACAAAGCGTTGCCTAACCAAACCGAACGTAACCTAACACAACTAAACGTGCCACGACCGCTATTGCTGGCCTCCCGAGAGGCAAGCAGATGCTGGTAGAGCAGTGCAGGGCACAGATATCGACCGAATATCAGTGCATAGCGCAAGAGACAAAGCTACCATAATCAAACCTATCATAACCTAGCCAAGCCAAGTGTAACCGCACCGATATTAGCGTGCCTAGATCACTATTTCTGGCCTCCCCGGAGCGAAGCAGAGCATATTGGAGCACTGCAGAGCGTCGAAATCCATCGAACAACAGAGTATAGTACAAAAGTCAGATCCATCCCGTCCTAACGTAGGCAAACGCAACATAGCCTAACGCAACCTAATCACACCTAACGTACCGAGCCCATTTTGCCAGCCTCTGCAGTGCCAAGCACAACACATTAGAGCTCAGTAAAGCGTAGAAATCTACCGCGTTGGAGTGTACAGCGCAAGAGTCAGATACAACCTGATGAAGCCCAACCTAACCCAACAAAACTAAATGTAACGTAACCCAACTAAACGTGAAGCGACCACTGCTGGCTGCCATCCGCAGAGACAAGCAGAATGTGGAAGAGAGCAGTAGAGCACAGAAGTCCATAGAGGATCAGTGTTGAGCGCATACGTGAAAGCTGTCCTAACCTAACCCTACCTAACCCAACTTAACCTAACGTAATCTAACTCAACCTAACGTGTCGCCACCACGGTTGCTTGACTCCCCAGAGTCAAGCAGAATATACTAGAACACAGTAGAGCGCATCAACCCTCCGCATTGAAGTGTATAACACTAAAGTCAAAGATATCCTAAACTAGCCTCTCCGAACCTTACCTAACCGAACGTAGCCTTACTAAACATAACGTGCCGAGAATACCATTACTGGCCACCTCAGAGGAAGTTAGAGCATATTCGAGCACAGTAGAGCGCAGAAATCCACCGTATAGCTGTGCGTAGCGAAAAGTAAATGCTATCCTGGCCGAAGTAAGCCCTACCAAACCGAACCGAACGTAACCTACCTCATGGTAACGTGCAGGGGCAACTACTGCTGGCCTTCCAAGCGCCAAGCTGTACGCACTTGGACGCTGCAGTGCTCTGAAGTCCACTGAATGGCAGTGTACAGCACAATAGCCAAAGCTAACTCCTCCTTACCTAGCCAAACGTAATAATACCAAACGCAACCTAACACAACCTGACGTGCCGCGACCACAATTGCTTGCATCCCCACAGACAAGCAGAACATATTAGTGGATAGTAGAACTCAGAAATCCATAGAATTGCAGTATACACCTAAAAGCCTAACCAGAAAATCCTAAGCCACCTAAGCCTAACCCAAACAAACAGAGCCTAACCAAACGCAGCATATCTCAACATTACGAGCCGCGATCGCTATTGCTGGAATCCCAAGGGCCAAGCAGGATGTAGTAGAGAATGGTAAAGCGTAGAATTTCACCCAAAATCTGTGTATACAACGAAAGTCAGGTCCACCCAAACCTAACCCAAACTAACTCAACGCAGCCATACGTAGCCTATCTCAAACTAACGGGCGGGGACCACAATTATTGGCAGCCACAGAGCCATGCAGAGTATAATGGAGCATTGTAGGGCGATGAAATCCACCGCAGAGCTGTCTACAGCGCAAAAGTCAAATGTGTCATGTCATAACCAAGCGAAACTTAGTATAAAGGAACGTAACCTAACTGAACCTAACGAGCCGATACCACAATTGCTAGCCTCCGCAGAGCCAAGCAGAATGTACTGGAGCACAGTAGCGTGCAGTAATACACCGCATTGCTGTGTATAGCACAAAAATGGAAGATACCATAACATAACCTGTCTTAACCTAACCTAACCGAATGTAGGGTATATAAACACAGGGTGCCTAAACTACCATTGCTGGCCTCCCAAGAGCCATGCAGAGGATATTACAGTAATGTATAGCGCAGAAATTTACCTAACGGAGGTGTATATCACAAAAGTCAAAGCTATCGTATCCTATCCTAACCAAACGTAAGAGATATATACGTAATTTATCTCAACCGAAGGTGCCGAGGCTACTATTGCTGGCCTCCACATGGTCGAGCAGACTGCAATACAGCACAGTAGAGCGCAGAAGTCCGACCAATAGCAGTGTATATCATGTGAGAAGAAGCTATCCAAACCTAACGCAGACAAACTTACCCTAACCAAACTTAGCCTAACTCAACCTAACGTGCCGAGACCACTATTACTAGACTCGCCATAGTCGAGCAGTGTACAGTAAAGTAAAGTGGATGGCAGGAATCCACCGGAGAGCGGTGTAAAGCACAAAAGTCAATGCTATCCTATCCTAACCTAACGTAACCGAATCTAATAAAACGAAGAATGACTGAAAGTAGCGTGCCTCGACAACTATTGTTGATCTTCCCGGAGTACAGCAGAGCACAGTAGAGTACAGTAGAGCGCAGAAATGAACGAATAGCAGTTTATAGCATAATAGTCAGCGCTGTTCTGTCCTATACTAACCAAACGTAGCGTATCCAAACGTAACATAACTCAACCGAACGTGCAGCGACCGCGATTGCTGGCCTCTTCAGGTTCGGGCAAAGTTTAGTAGAGTAGTATAGAGCGTAGGAATGTGCCGAATAGCAGTGTATAACACAAAAGTCTAAGCTATCCCGTCCTAGCTTATACAATCTTGACATAACCAAACGTAACATAACTAATCCTAACGTGACGACACCAACTTTGCTGACACCCGCAGAGCCAAGGAGAACATATAGCACAGCAGAAGGCAGAAGTCCACCGATAAGCTGCGTACAGCACAAAAGAGAAAGTAGCCTACCCTAACCTAGCAAAACATAGCACAACAAAACGTATCCTAACTCAACCTAACATGACTAGAACACTATTGCTGCCCTCCGAGGAGACAAGCAGAATGTACTGGAACACAGCAGAGCGCAGAAATCTGCCTCAATGCAGTGTATAGCACATAATTCGAAGATAACGTAACGATGCCTTCCAAACCTAACACAAAGAAACGAAACCTAACTCAACCTAACGTGCCGAGGCCACAGTTAATGGCCGCTCCAGTGACAAGCGGTACATACTAGAGAGGAGTAGAGAGAAGGAATCAACCGGGAAGCATTGCACGGAACAGAAGTATAATATATTCTATCCTGACTTGGCCAAACGTGACACAAGCATACGTAGCATAACCCAACCTAACGTGCCGAGACCAATGTTGCTGGCACCCCAGAACCAATCAGGATATACCAGAATACAGTAGGGTGCAGAAATTCACCTCACTGTGGTGTATAGCGCAAAAGTCAAACAATTTGACATGACCTGATGAAAACTGACCTATCCAAGCGTGGTGTATCTCAACATAGCGTGCCGCTGCCAATGCTCTAGGCCTCCCCGGAACAAAGCATAATGCAGTAGAGGGCAGTAGATCGTAGAAACCCACGTAATAGCAGTGTATAGCACAAAAGTCAATGTAGCCTATCCTAATATTGCCAAACGGAACGTAACCAAACGCGACATAAAACAACCTAACATGACGAGGCCACCACTGCTGGCATCCAGAGGCACAATCCGCATCTGCAAAGCGCAGTAGCGGGCAGAGATCCACCGCATTGTAGTGAATAGCACAAGAGACGCATATATCCTAGCATAACCTGACCCAACTTAACCAAACCAAACGCCGCATGTCACAAAATAACGTGCCGCGACCGCTGCTGCTGGCATCCCCGAGCAAAGCGGAATGTGGTAGAGCACTGTGGATCACAGAAATCCACCGAAAAACTGTGTAGAGCACGAAAATCAATGAAATCCGAAACAAACTTTCCTAATCTACCGTAACGAAACGTAACATATCTCAATCTAACGTGCCGAGACGACTATTACTGGCCACCGTGGAGCCAAGGAGAAAATATTAGCGCGCAGTAGAACGCAAGAACCGGAGTGTAGCAGTGTGTAGCACAGAAGCCTAAAGCTATCCTTTCCCAGCGTGACCAAACGTAACATAACCAAACGCGGCATAACACAACCTAGCTAGACGAGATCAATATCTCTGGCCTCCCCAGCGCTAAGCAGAATATACTAGAGCACAGCAGTGCGCAGAAATCCACCGCATCGCAGTGTATAGCGCAAAAGTCAAACATAACAGGACATAACCTAACCAAAGCTAACCAATCCAAACGTACTGTACCTCAACATACCGTGCAGCGACAATATTCCTGGCCTCCCCAGGACCAGAATGCAGCAGAGCGCAGTATATCGCAGAAACCCACGGAATAGCAATGTAAGGCACAAAAGTCAAAGTAGCCTGTCCTAACCTATCCAGACGTAATATCCAGACGTGACCCTGTTCAACCTAACCTGACGAGACCACCATTGCTGCACTCCACAGAGACAAGCAGAGTGTACCAGAGCAGATTAGTGCGCAGAGATCCACCGCATTGCCGTGAACGGCATACGAGTCGAAGGCATCTGGACCTAACCTGACCTAAGCTAACTTAACCGAATGCTGCATAACCCAGAAGAGCATGCCGCTACTACTATTGCTGGCTACGCCAGAGGCAAGCTGATAGTATTAGAGCACTGTAGGACGCAGAAGCCCACCTAATAACAGACCATGGTACTAAAGTCATATTAATCCTTTCCTAACCTAACCAATCGTGACATGACACAGTCTTACGTGCCCAGACCACTATCGCTATCTTGTCCAGAGCCGAGCTGCAAATAATAGAGCAAAGTAGGGCACAGAAGTTCACAACAGCTGACAACAGACTGTAGCACTAAAGTCAAAGCTATCCTCTCCTAACCAAACCATCCGTGACATAACCGAACGTAACATCACTAATCCTAACGTGCCGCGCCCACAATTGCTGGCCTCCCAAGAGCCATGCAGAATACATTAGTGGAGAGTAGAACGAAGAGTCAATAGAATCGCAGTTCATATTTGAAAAATCAGAGCTACACATACCTAACCCAAACACACAGAACAGAACCAAACGTAGCCTGGATCTACCTAACGTGCCTAGACAGCTGTTGCTGGACTTCAGAGAAGCAAGCTGTTATTATTAGAGCACCGTAGGGCGCAGGAATCCACCTAATAGCAGACTATAGCACTAAAGTCAGAGATATCCTCCTTTAACATAACCGAACGTAACATAACCCAAGCTAACGTGCCAAGACCACCATTTCAGGATTCCCGAGAAACAAGCTGAGATTATTAGTGCACTCTAGAGCATCGAAATCAACCTAACAGCAGACTATGGCATAAACTCAAAGCTGCACCCTCCTAACCCAGCCAAACTTTGCATAACCAAACGTAACATAACTAGGCCTAACGTGTCGCGATCACAATTGCTGGCCTGGCCACGGCCAAGCAGGACACATTAGTGGGGAGTAGAAAGCAGGAGTCCACTAGATCGCAGTGCATATCAAAAAAGTCGAAGCTACCCAAACCTAACCAAAACCTACATGACAAACCCAAACATATCCTAACGCAAACTAACGTGCAGAAACCGTTTTGCTGCACACCCCAGAGCAAAGCAAGAAATACAAGAGCAGAGCAGAGCGCAGAAGCGCACCGAATAGCAGTGTAAGGCTCAAACGTCAAAGCTATCCTGACCAAACTTAGGCAAGCCCAACCTAACAGAAAATAACTTGATTCAATGTAACGTGCCGAGATCATTGTTGCTGGCCATCCCAGGTTCAGGCAGAAAATGTAAGAGCAATGTGGGGCGCAATAAACACATAGTAGTAGACTGGAGCACTAAAGCCAAAGCTATCCTCTCCTAACATAACCAACCGCAACATGACCAAGCGTAACTTAACTCAACCCGACTTTCCGTGTCCATCATTGCTGCCCCCCCCCCCAACGCCAAACAGAACACACTTGTGGAGAGTAGAACGCGGAGATCCATAGAATCGCATTGTACATCTGAAAAGTCATAGCTATCTAAGCCTATCCCAAACCAACAGAACATAGCCGAACATAGCCTAACACAATTTAACGTTTCGAAACAGCTATTGCTGCCCTCGGAACAAAGCTGGTCATACTAGACCAGAGTAGAGCGCGGCAGTCCACCAAACAGTAGTGTACAGCGTAAAAGTAAAAGATATCCTAACCAAGCTTGGCCCAAGCCATCCTAACCGAACGCAAAACCACTGAACATGAGATGCCGAGACCACTACTACAGGCTTCCTAGAGCCAAGCTGAAAATAATGGAGCACTGTAGGGCGCAGAAATCCACCTGACAGCAGAATGTAGCACTAAAGTCAAAGTTATCCTGTCCTAACCAGCCAATCGTCACATAAAAAAATGTAACATAACACAGCCTAACGTGCCGCGACAACTATTTCTGACCACCCAAGCGCCAAGCAGAACATATTAGTGGAGAGTAGAACGCAGAGGTCCATAGGGTCGCAGTGCATACTAGAAAGGTCAAGGTTACCTAAGCCTAACCCTAACAAACCGGGAAAAGCCAAACATGTCATAAATCACCTTAGCGTGCTGAAACAGATACTGCTGCCCCCCCCCCCTCACGCCGAGTCATGCAGGACATTCTAGAGGTCAGTAAGGCGCAGACGTCCACCGAAAGCAGTGTAAGGCACAAATGTTAAAGCTACCCGACCAAATTTAGGCAAAACCAACCTAACCGAAGGTAACTTGACTCAACACAACCTGCGGAGAAAACTATTGTTGGCCTTCCCAGATCCAAGCTGAAAATATTAGAGCACTGTAGGGAGCAGAAGTCCTCCTAATAGCAGACAATAGCACTAAAGTCAAATCTGTCCTCTCCTAACCTAGCCAATCGTATCATAGCCAAACGTAACATAGCTCAGCCTAAAGTGTCGCGACCGCTACTGCTGGTCTCTGCTGAGCCAAGCAGAGCACAATAGCGGAGTGTAAGACAGAAATCCATAAAAACGCAGTGTATATCAGGAAGGTCAAAGCTACCTAAGCATAACCCAAAGCAACAGAACATATAAAAACACAGCCTAACGCAACATTACGTGCTGAGACCGCTATTGCTGCCCTCACCAGTGCCAAGCAGGACATACTACAGCACAGTAGGGCGCAGAAATCCTGCGGATAGCAGTGACCAGCACAAATATTAAAGCTATCCTATCCAAACTTATCCTAACCCACCTAACCGTATGTGACCTGTCACAACATAACGCTCCGGGGCCTCTTTTGCTGGCCTCCTCTGAACCAAGCAGAGCACACAAGCGGAGAGTAGGAGGCAGAAATCCATAGAATCGTAATGTATATTAGAAAAGTCAGAGCTGTCTAAACCTTAACCAAACCAACCGGGAAAAGCCAAACATATCCTAAATCAAACTAGCGTGGCGAAACCGCAACTGCTGACATACCGGGAGCCAAGCAGAATACTGTAGAGCACTGTAGATCACAGAAACCCCCGGAATAGCAGTGTAAAGCACAAAAGTCGAAGTAGCATGTCCTAACATAGCCAAACGTAACATACCCGAACGCAACCTAACACAACCAAACATGACGAGAACACTATTGCTGACCTCCACTGAGACAGGCAGAGTGTAATGCAGCGCAATAGTCTGCAGAAATCCGCCGGATTTCAGTGAATAGCACAAAGGTCGAAGATACCCTAACATAACCTGACCTAGCCAAACCTAACCTAACGTAGCGTAGCTCAACATGACGTGCCACGACATTTGCTCCTGGTCTCCCCAAAGCCAAGCAGAGTGTAGTAGATCACAGTAGGTCACAGAAATCCACCGAATAATAGTGTACAGCACGCAAGTCGAAGCCACCCTAGCCAAACATAAACTAAAATAGACTAATCAAACATAGCCTAAATCGACGTTACGAAACGCGACAGCTGATGGCATCCCCAGGGCCAAGCAGAGTATAGTAGAGAAGATTCGAGTGCAGAAATCCTCCGAATAGCAGCGGACAGCACGAAGGTAACAGATAACCTGACCGAGCTTAACATAGCCTAACCTAACCAAAGGTAAAATTGCACTGCCTAACGAGTCGAGAATGTTATTGCTGGACACGACAGAGCCAAGCAGACCGTGCTAGAGCATACTAGAGGCAGGATGCCAGCGGACTGCAGTGAACAGCACGGAAGCCGCAGATATCATAGCATAACCTCTCATAACCTAACCTAACCAAACGTAGCATAACTTAACATAACGTGCCGGGACCACTGCTCCTGGCCTCCCCGGATCCAAGCAGAATAGGGTAGGGCAGAGTAGGCCGCAGTATGCCACCGAATAACAGTGTATAGCACGAAAGTCAGATATATCCTAACCAAACGTAGCCTAAGCTTACCTAACCAAACGTGACCTTACTCAACCTAACGCGCCGCGACCGCTATTGCTTGCCTCCCCAGAGTCGAGAAGAGTGTAATAGAGTAATGGGGGGTGCAAAAATCCACCGAATAGCAGTGTTTAGCACAAAAGTCGAGGATATCCTAACCTACACTGGCATAACCTAACCTAACATTGTAGAGCGCAGAAATCCGCCCGAATGCATTGCATAGCACAAAAGTTGGTGATATCCTGACACAATCCGACCTATCCTAACCTAACCAAACGTAACATGACTCACCCAAACGTGCAGAGGCCACCGCTACCGGCCTCCAGGAAGCCAAGCAGAAAATATCAGAGCACAGCGGAGAGCAGAAATCCCCCGATTAGCAGTGTATGGCACAAAAGTGAAAGGTATCCTGCCCTAACGTATCCAAACGTAATGTAGGCAAGCATAACGTAAGTCAACCTAACATGCCGAGACCACAATTGCTGTCCTCCCCAGAGCCAAGCAGTGCGTATTAGAGCACTACGGGGCGCGGAAATCGACTGAACAGCAGCGTATAGCGTAAAAGACGAAGGTAGCCGGAACTTACCTGAACTAAACTAAACCAATCGAACGCAGCCCAACACAACATATCGTGCCGAGACCACTTCTTCCGTCATCCCCATGGCCAAGCAAGACCTACAAGATCACAGCAGATCCCAGAAAACCATGGAATAATAGCGTACATTACAAAAGTCAAAGATACCCTCTCATAGCCTAACCAAGCGTAACGGAACGAAACGTAACCTTTCTCAACCTGACGTGACGAGGCGACTGTTTCTGTCGTCCCCTGGGCCACACGGAACATACTACGGCAGAGTAGAGCACAGAAATCCGTAAAATAGCAGTGTATAGCATAAAAGTCAAAGCTACCCTGTCCTAACATAGCCAAACGTAACGCAACCGAGCGTGACCGCATTCAACCAAGCCTGGCGAAACCACCATCACAGTACTCCGCAGAGCCAAGCATAATATAGTATTGTACAGTAGAGCGCTGACATCCGCCGCATTGCTGTGTATAGCACGATAGCCAAAGGTACCCAAACCACAGCAGAACTAACCTACGCTGACAAAACGTGACCAGACTCAACACAACCTGCCGAGATCAGTATTGCTGTCCTCTCCAGAGCCAGGCAGTACATTCTCGAGCACAGCAGAGCGCAGTAACCCACGGTATGGCAGTGTATAGCACAGAAGTCAATGATATCCTCTCCAAGCTTGACCAAACGTAAGGTAACCAAACGTAACCTAACACAGCACAATGTGCAGAGACCGCTATATCTGGCCTCACCAGAGTCATTAGGGTAATATAGAGCGCAGAAACCCACCCGAATAGCAGTGTATAGCACAAAAGTATACGCTACCCCATCATAACCTAACCAGGTGTAATACATCAAACGTAACATAATACAGCCTAATGTGGAGAGAACATAGTTGCTAGAGTTCCCAGACCCAAGCGGAACATATTAGAGCACAGTAGAACGCAGAAATGAACCGAAAATCAAAGTACAGCACAAAAGTTAGAGCTACCGTAACCTAACATGACCAATCTTCACATAACCAAATGTAACCTAACACTACCCAAAGTGCCGCGACCACTATTGCTGGCCTCCCAGTGCCAAGCAGAAGATATTACTGCACAGCAGAGCGCAGAAATCAACAGATAATCAGTGTCCAGCACAAAAGTCACAGATATTCTTACCGAATCTAGCACAACCTTACCTAACCAAACGTAACCTAACACAACCCAATGTGCCGATACCACTATTGCTGGCTTCCGCAGAGCCAGGCAGAAAATATTAGAGTACAGCAGATCGCAGAAATCCTCCCACTCTCAGTCTAGGGCACAAGGGTCATAGCTACCTTGCCATAATATAGCCAAACGTGACGTAACGAAACGTAATATAACTCAGCCTAACGTGCTGCGGCCGCCATTGCTGTCCTCACCAGAGAAAAGCAGAACATACTAGAGAGCAGTAGAGCGCACCGAGCAGCTGTGTACAGCACAAAAGTCAAAGCTATCCTCTCCCAGCTTGACCAAACGTAACATAACCAAGCGTTGTATATCTCAACCTATCGCGCGGAGACCACTATTGCTGGCCTCCCCAGAGCGAAGCAGAGTGTATTATAGCACACTAGAGCGCAGAAATCCACCGGATGGCAGTTTAGAGCGCAAAAGTCATAGGAAACATATCGTAACCTAACAAATCGTGCATACCAAACGTAATCGAACTCAACCTAACGTGTCGCCACCAATATTGCTGACCTCCCCAGAGCCACGCAGACCATATTAGAATGGGGAATGACGCAGATATCCATAGAATCTCCGTATACAGCAGAAAAGTCAAAGATATCCAAACCTAAGCCAAACTAACATAACCTCGCCTAACGTAGAAAATCTAAACGCAACGTGCCGCGACCACTATCGCAGGCCTCCAAGGGTCGAGCAGATTAGTCAAGAGCACAGTGGAGCCCAGGAACCCACCGAATAACAGTGAATAGCACGAAAGTCATAGCTACCCTATCCTGACCATGACTAATCTAACCTGACCAAACGTAGAGTAACTAAACCTAACGAGCCGCGACCACAGTTGCCCGCCCCCCATGGACAAGCAGAATATGAAAGAACACAGTAGAGCACAGAAGACCATAGGACATCAGTGTTGAGCACACATGTCAAGGTTATCCTAACCTAACCCAACTGAACCTAACCAAACTAACGATGCATACTAGAGCACACTAGGCCGTAGAGGTCCACGGAATAGCAGCGCATACCTCGGAAATCAAATCTGTCCAAGACTAACACATATTAACGTAACGCAACCAAACGTAATATAACTCAACCAAACGGGCCGAGGCCACAATTACTGGCCTCCCCAGGGTCGAGCAGATTGTAGTAGTGCCACGTAGGGCTTAGAAATCCGCCGAATAGCAGTGTATAGCACAAAAGACAAAGCTAATCTGTCCAAACCTATCCAAACGTAGTCTAACCAAACGCAACATAGCTTAACCTAACGTGCCATGATCACTGCTGCTGGCCTCCCCAGAGCCAATCAGAATATACTAGAGCACAGTAGAACACAGAAAGCCACCATATAGTAGTGTATGGCACAAGAGTCAAAGATATCCTATCCCAACCTGACCTAACTTAACCTAACCGAACGTAGAATAGCTAAACGTAATGAGCCTTGACCGCTATTTCAGGACTACCCAGAGCCTAGCAGAACATGTTAGAGCACAGTAGAGCGCTGAAATCGACCGAATAGCTGTGCAAAACACAAAAGTCAAAGGCATCCCAACCAATCCTAGCCATGCCTATCCTAAGCAAACGAAAAATAACTTAACATAACCTGCCGCGACCACTTTTCCCGGTGTCCCCAGATACAAGTATAGTATGACGGCGCTCAGTATAGCGCAGAGCTCCATAGTATATTAGTGTGTAGCACAACAGTCAAAGCTATCCTGCCCTCACCAGACCAAACTTAACATGACCGAACGTAACGTAGCACAACCTGCTGTGCCGCGAGCACCATTGCTGGCCTCGCGCGAGCCAAGCAGAGTATAGCAGAGCAACGTAGGGCGCTGATATCTGCAGAATAGCAGCGTATAGCGCAATAGTTAAAGCTACAGCGACCAAACTTAACCGAGCTTTGCCTAACCAAACGTAGCATAACTCAATTTCACTTGCCGCGACAATTACACCCGACGTCCCCAGACACAGGCGGAGTGCAATAGCTCACAGTAGAGCGCAGGTGTCCACAGAATAGCATTGTGTAGCACAAAAGTCGAAGCTACCCAAGCGTAAACCAAACAGACCGGACCTTACCAAACATAGTCTAACAAAACATAACGTCCGCGACCACGATTCCTGGACTCCACACGGCAAAGCGGAATATGGTAGAGCACCGTAGGGCGTAGGAAACCACCTAATTTCAGGGTATACCACGAAAGTCAAATCAATCCGTACCTAACCCAAGCCATCGTGCCGTACCCAAACGTATCCTACATAAAACAACATGCCGAGACCACTATTACTTGCCTTCCCATGGCCGAGTAGAGTACAGTAGGGAAACGTAGGGCGTAGAAATCCGCCACATAGGCGTGTGTATCACAAAATTAAAAGCTATCAAATCCTAACATATCCAAACGTAATATAACCAAACGCATCCTAAACTAACTTAACGTGCCAAGGCCAATAATGCTGTCCTCCGCAGCGCCAAGCAGAACTTATCAGATCGCATTATAGCGTAGAAATCAGCCGAATATCAGTGTAAAACACAAAAGTCAAAGAAACCCGGCCCATCCTGTCCTAACCAAACGTAGACTAACTAAACCTACCGAGACGGGTCCGCTATTGTTGGCCTCCCCATCGCCAAGCAGGACATACAACATGAGCGTAAAGCGCCGAAGTCCATAGAACAGCAATGTTTAGCAGAAAAGTCGAAGCTACCCTAATCTAGCCCGGACTAACCTGACCTAGCCGAGCGTAACATAACTCAAACTAACATCCCGAGACCGCTACTGCTAGCCTCCCCAGGGCCACATAGAATATACCAGAACACAGTAGAGGGCAGTAATCCACCGCACTGCAGTGCACAGCACAAAAGTCAAAGAGATTTTAACCGAACATGTCCAAACGTAACCTAACAGGACGTAGCATATCTAAACGTGTCGCGCGGCGACCACATTTGCTGGACTATCGGAAGTCAAACAGAGTGTAGTAGATCAATGTAGAGCGCAGGAATCCACCGAATTGCAATGGATAGCCAAAAAGACAGAGATATGCTGACCAATAGTAGCCTAACATGACCAAACCAAGCGCAACATAACCCAAACAAATGTGCCACGACCGCTATTACTGGACTCCGCAGAGACTAGCAGATGCAAGCAGAGCAACGCAGAGCCGAGACATCGACCGTATGGCACTGTATAGCACAAAGGTCACATCTATCCTAACCGAACATAACCTACCTTGGATGGCCAAGCGTAACCTAACTCTAACTAGTGTGCCGAGACAACTATTGCAGGCCTCCCGAGATCCGAGTAGAGTATAGAAGAGGAACGTGGAGCGCATGAATCCACCGAATAGCAGTGCAATGCACGAGAGCTTATGCTACCCTATCCTAAACTAGCCAAACGTAACTTAACCAGACGTAACATAACTCAGAGAAACGTGCCGAGACCAATACTGCTGACCTCCCAGTGGTCAACCAGATTGCACTAGAGCACAGTAGAGCGCTGAAACCCAACGGACCGCAGTGTATAGCACAAAAGTCAAAGCCACTCTAACCAAGCATACCCTAACCTAAACTAACCGAACGAAACATAAACCAGCCAAACATTACACGACCGGTATTGCTGGCCTCGCCAAAGACATACAGTTCATATTAGATCACGGTAGAGCGCAGAATTGCAACGAATAGCAGTATGCAGCACAAAAGTTAAAGCTATACTTTCCTATCTTAGCCAATCGTAACATGACCGAACTTAACCTAAACAAAGGTAACGTGATGGTACCACTACTGCTCTCTTCCCCAAAGCCAAGCAGAGCATATTAGAACGCAGTAGATTGCAGAAGACCACTGCATAATGATGCATAGACATATGCCGTAGCTATGCCATCCTAACATATTCAAACCTTACCTAGCCAAACGTAACATAACTCAACATAACGTGACGCGACCGCTATTCCTGGCGTCCCTTAAGACAAGGAGAGCGCGGTAGCACACAATAGGGTGCAGGAGTCCACAGAATTGAAGTGCGTATCACAAAAGTCGTAGCTATTCCAGCATAACCCATCACAGCCTAACACAACAAAACGTAACCAAGTTCGACATAACGCGCCGCCACCGCCATTGCTGGCCTCCACAGAGGCAAGCAGAACACATTAGAGGGAGTTGGGCGCAGAAATCCATCGGAACGCAGTGCACAGCAGAAAATACAAAGATATGCAAACCTAACCCAAACTTGCATAACATAACCTATCGTAGCCGAACTCAACGCAGCATGCCGTGGCCACCATTGCTCGCACCCCGTGAGTCGCGCAGGGTGTAGCAGAGCAATGTAGAGCGTAGAAATCCACCGAATACCTGTGTATAGCACATAAGTGGACTTTATCCCATCCTAAGCAATCCAAGCGGAATTAGAGGGGATGTATCGTGACATTACATAACGTGCCGAGACCATTATTGCGGACCTGCCTAGAGAAAAGCAGAATAGGCTAGACCACAGTAGAGCGCAGGAAGCCACCAAATAGCACCGTACATCGCAAAAGTCAAAGATATCCTAGCCAGACATAACCAATCCTAACTTAACCAAACGTAGACTAACAAAACACATCGAGCCGAGTCCGCCATTGCTGGACTCCCCATCGCGAAGCAGAATTTATTAGAGAAGCGCAGAGCTCAGAAGTCAATAGATTGGCAATGTATGGCAGAATAGTCGTAGCTATCCTAACCAATCCCAGATTAACCAAACTTAGCATAACCTTGCGCTGCCTAACTCAGCGTAACATGCTGAGAACACAATTGCTGGCCTACCCAGGCCCCAGCGGAGAAAACTAGAGCAGAGTGGAGCGCACGAGTCCACCAAATGGCAGTGTGTAGCACAAGGGTCAAGGCAATCATATCGGCACCTAGACAAACGTAGCATAAGTAGTCGTAACGTAACCCAAGCTTATGTGCCGCGACCGCTATCTCTGGACTCACGAGAGGTATCCAGAGTATAGCAGTGCAATGCAGAACGCTGAAATCGGCGGAACAGCGGGGTATAGCACAAAGGTCAAAGCTGCTTCAACCAAACCTAGCCAAGTCTAACATAACCAAACGTAACACAACGCAAACTAATGTGCCGAGAGCTTATATTCCTGACGTCCACAGAGACAAGCAGTGTGTGGTTGTGCGCATAAGAGCGCAGAAGTACATAGAATAGCAGTGTGTTGCACAAAAGCCAAAGCTACCATAACCAAACACAACGAAACCTAACACAGCTGAACCCAATATAACTCAACCCAACATGCGCCGACCACTACTACTGCTCTCCCGAGGCTCGAGCAGGTTAGATCAGAGCAATGTAGGGCGCAGAAATCTAAACAATTACAGTGTATAGCGAAATAGTCAAAGCTACACTGTCGAAACCTAACTAAACGTAACATAACCAAACGCAAACTGACTTAATCTAATGTGCCGAGGCCACTGTTGCTGGACTCCACAGCGCGAAGCATGATATACTAGAGCACAGTAGAGCGCAGAAAGCCCACAAACAGCAGTGTATGGCACAAAAGGCATAAGCTTCCTAACATAACCTGGCCCACCCTGACATAACCAAACGTGGATTAACTAAACCTGACGAGCCTAGACCTCTATCGCAGTTCTCGCCAGTGTTGAGCAGGGCACAGTATAGCAACGAAGAGCTTAAAAATCCTCCCAATATGAGTGTATAGCACAAAAGTCGAAGTTACCTTATCCTAACTTAATCAAACGTAACATAACCCAACGCAACAGAACTCAACCTAACTTGCAGCGGCTACTATTCCTGGCGTCCCCAGAGCAAAGCAGAGCATATTAGAGCACAGTGGAGAGAAAAAATCCACCGAAAAGCAGCATGTAGCGCAAAAGTCAAAGGTACCATATCCTAAACTGACCAAACGTAACGTAAGCAAACGTAACATAGCTCACCCTAACGTGCCGAGAGCACTATTCCTCGCGTCCACACAGACAAGCGGAGTGCGATGTCGCACAGAATAGCGCATATGTCAACAGGATAGCAGAGCGTACCACAAAAGTGGAAGCTACCCTATCCTCACCTAACCAATCGTATCATAGGCAGACGAAACGTAACCAGGACGACGTGACACGATATCAGTTGCTGGCCTCACGAGAGCTATGGAGAGGATGGCAGAGCCATGTAGGATTCTGGAATACTCCGAACAGCTTTGTACAGGAAAAAAGTAGAAGATATCCTAACCTAACATGGCCAAACCTTGCTTAATCAAACGTAATCAACCATAACCGAACTATCCCAGCCCACAATTGCTGGCCACCCCATCGCCAAACGGGGCATACTAGAGGTGAATAGTTAGGAGAGGTCCATAGAATGGCAGTGTACAGTACGAAAGTCAAAGATGCCCTAACCAAACCCAGACAAACGTAACCTACCACAACCAAACGCGCCGCGGCATGAATTTCAAGCATTCCCAGATCAAAGCAGGGAATATTAGATCGCAGTGGGAGCTGAAATCCGCCGAATAGCAGTGTATAGCACAAAAGCCAAAGCTATCCGATCCTAGCCTAACCAAACGTAGCATAACCAAACCTAACCTAACAAAACCTAACGTGCCCAGACCGCCATTGCTGCCCTTACTGGATGCAAGCAGAACATGCTAGGGCACAGTGGACCGCAGAATTCCACCGAAATGCAGTGCATATCACAAAAGTGGAAGGTACCCTGTCCAAACATAGCCTAATCTTCCCTAACCGAAAGTAACATAACACATACTGACGTGCCACGACGACGGTTGCTGGGAACCACAGAGCCAAGAAGAACATGCTAGCGGACACTAGAACACAGGAATCCATTGAATCGCCGTGGATATCAGAAGAGTCTAAGCTACCCGAAGCTAAGCCAAGCCAACGGTACCTAACCAAACATAGCCTAATTCAACAAAACGTGCAGCGACCAATATTGCTGGGCACCTAGTGCCAACTACAGCATAGTATTGCACCGTAGTGCGCAGAAATCCACCGAATAGCAGTGTGTGGCATAAAAGTCAAAGATACCCTCTACTAATACAACCAAACGTAATATAGCCAAACCCAACCTAACTCAGCCTGAATTGCCGAGAGCGCTACTGCTGGCATCCCCAAGGCCAATCAGAATATACTAGAGCATAGAAGAGCGCAGGAGTCCACCGAAGAGCAATGTATGGCGCAAGCGTCAAAGCCATACTACCCAAACTTAGCCTACCGTAACGAAGCGAATCGTAACATAACGCAAACAAACGTTCCGCAACCACTTCTGCTGGCCTCAATGCAGGCAAGAAGAGTCTAGTAGAGTAACGTAGAGCGCAGGTATAGGCCGAATAGCAGCGTACAGCACAAAAGTCACAGCTACCCAAAAAAACCTAACCTAACCTAGCCAAGGCAAATCTAACCTAACTCAACCTAACCAGACGAGACCAGAGTTGTTGGCATCACCGTGTCCAAGCAGAACATATTAGAGCACAGTATAGCGCAGAAATCAGCGGCATGCGGTGTATACTGTGAAAGTCAAAGCTATGCTATCCTAACCAGGATAAGTGCAACGAAGCCGAACGCAACATAACGCAGCCTAATGTTCAGAGATCACTACTGCTGTCCTCACCAGAGCCAAGTAAGACATACAACAGCACAGCATATACCAATAAACCACCGAACAACAGTGTATACCACGTAAGGCAAAGCTATCCAAACCCAACCCAGACTTCTATGACCTAACTAAACCTTGCCTAACTCAACATAAAGTGACGCGACCACTATTCCTGGCGTCCCTTGAGACAAGCAGAGCGTGGTAGCGCACAATAGGGTGCCGGTGTCCATAGAATTGACGTGCGTATCACCAAAGTCGTAGCTATACCAGCATAACCCATCACAGCCTAACATAGCCAAACGTAACCAAGTTCGACATAACGCTCCGCCATCGCCATTGCTGGCCTCCATAGATCCAAGCAGAACATATTAGAGGGAGTGGAGCTCAGAAATCCATCGAATCGCAGTGTACAGCAGAAAATTCAAAGATATGCAAACCTAACCAAACTAACATAACATAACATATCGCAGCCGAACTCAACGCAACATGCCGCGGCCACCATTGCTCGCGTCCCGTGAGTCGCGCAGAGTGTGGCAGAGCAATGTAGAGCGTAGGTATCCTCGGAATACCAGTGCAAAGCACAAAAGTAGAACTTGTCCCATCCTAACCACCCAAGCGTAATATAAGCGGACGTCTTGTGACATAACCTAACGAGCCGAGACCAATACTGCTGGTCTCCCGAAAGCCAAGCAGAAAACGCCAGAGCACAGCAGGGCGCAGAGGTCCACCGAATAACGTTGTGTTGCTTAGAAGTCGTAGCTGTCCTATCCTAAACATTCCAAACGTAACATAACCAAACTTTATATATCTCAACCTAACGTGCCGAGAACACTGATGCTGGCCTCACCAGAATCAAGCAAAACGTACTACAGCACAGTTGAGCGCAGAAATCCGCCGAAAAGCTGTCTACACCAGAAAGTCAAGGCAAGCCAAGCCTTGCCCAAGCAAACGTAACATAACCAAACGCAGCCAAACTGAAACAAACTTGCCTGGAACACAATTACTGGAAACCCGGATTCGAGCAGAGTACATTAGAGCTATGTAGAGCGTGGCAATCTTCCGAATAGCAGAGTGCAGCACAAACGTCGAAGCTATCCTGTTGTATCCAGACAAAGCCTAACCAAACCGATCGTGGAGTAACTGAACCTAACGCGCCGCGAGCACTATTTGCCGCTTCCCCAGGGACAGGCAGTGCGTAATAGAGGAGAGTAGAGCGAAGGAGTCCATGTAGTCGCAGTGTGCAACGGAAAAGTCGAAGCTATCCAAACCTAATCAGAGTTAACATAGCCTAACCAACGTATCAGATCTCAAACTTTCATGCCGAGTCCAGTATTACTGTCCTCCCCAGAGCATAGCAGAAATGTTAGAGTGTAGTAGAGCGCAGATATCTACCAAATAGCATTGTACAGCACAAAAGTTGAAGCTATCTTAACCAAGCTTAGCCTGACCCAACCTAACCGAACGTAACCTGACTCATCATAACGTGCCGTGATACCTATTGCTAGCCGTGCCAGAGCGAAGCTGAAAATATGGGAGCACTGTGGGGCGCAGGAATCCACGTAAAGCAGACTGCAGCACTAACGACGTATCTTCTCCCCTCCTAACCTAAGGAGTCGTAACATAACCGAGCGTGTCTTAACTTACACTGACGTGCCGCGACGGCTATTACTGGCCTGCTCAGAGCCAAGCAGGCCATACTAGAGCGCAGTAGAGTGCAGAAGTCCACCGAATAGCAGTGTATAGCACAAAAGTTAAATCTACACCTACCAACGGTAGCCGGTCCCAACCAAACCGAACGTAGCCTGACTCATCATAACGTGCCAAGACCAACCTTGCAGAGCTTGCCAGAGCCATGGTGAAAGCATTAGAACACCGTAGAGCGCAGATATCCTTCTAATAGCAGACAATGGGTCTAAGGTCAAAGATATCCTGTCCAAACCGAACCAATCTTAACATAACCAAACGAAACCTAACCCAACCTAGCGTGCCGCGACCACCATTGCCGGCCTCCCCAGAGTTAGACAGGACATACTAGTGCACAGTTCAGCGCAGAATTCCGCCGAGTAACAGTGAGCAGCACAAAAGTTTAAACTACCCTACCAAACATAGCCTAACAAGGCCTAACCGAACATAACCTGTCTCGACATAACGTGCCGAGATCACTATTGCTGGCATTCCCAGAGCCAAGCTGGGAATATTAGAGCACGGCCGGGCGCAGACGTCCAACTAATAGAAGAATGTAGCATTAAGGACAAAGCTATCCCCTCCTAACCTAACCAATCATAACATAACTAAACATAACATAGCTCAACCTAACGTGCAGCGACTACTGCTGCTGGCCGCCATAGACGCAAGCAGAACAGAATAGTGGAGTGTAGAAGGCAGACATCCATATTATCGCAGTGTATATCAGAAGAGTCTAAGCTACACGAACCTAACCCAGAACAACAGAAGATAGCAAAACATATCGTAACCAAACCTGACGTGCCGAGACCGCTATTGTTGCCTTCGACACAGCCATGCAGGACGTAATAGAGTGCAGTAGAGCGCAGGAATCCACCCAACAGCAGGTAGTAGCACTAAAGTCACAGCTGTCCTCTCCTAGCCTGAACAATCGTAACATAACCAAACGTAACCTAACACAACCTAACGTGCCGCGACCACAATTACAGGCCTCCCAAGAGTCAAGTGCTACACGTTAGTGAAGAGTAGAAGGCAGAAATCCATAGAATCGATATGTGCATCAGAAAAGTCATAGCTATCCGAACCTAACCCAAACCAAGAGTGCATAGCGAAACATAGCATAACTCAACCTAACGTGCCGGGAAATCTTTTGCTGCCCTCCCCAGAGCCAACCAGGACATATTAGAGTACAGTGGGGCCTCCGTACCCACCGAATAGCGGCATACATCGCGAAAGTTAAAGCTACCATGACCAAACATAGCTTAACCCAACCTTACCGAAAGTCACCTGACTCAACGTAGCGTGCAGAGGCGACTATTGCAGACCGTTCAGAATCAAGCCCAAAGCATTAGAGCACTGCATGGCGCAGAAATCCACCTAATAGTGGAATATATCACTAAGGTCAAACGAACATCTCGTAACCTACCCAACCGTAACATAGCCGATCGTAACCTAACCGATCCTAACGTGCCGCGACCAGTACTGCTGGCGTCCACAGAGACAAAGAAGACACATGAGTGGAGAGAACGCCGAAATTGATATAATCGCAGTGAATATCAGAAAAGTCATAGCTACGTAGGTCCAGCCCAAACTAAGAGAACATAGCCAAACATAGCCTATCACAACCTGACGTGCCTAAGCAGATACTGTTGCCCCCCCCCCCAGTGCCAAGCAGGACATACTAGTGCACAGCAGGACGCAGAAGTCCTTCGAATAGCTGTGCACAGAACAACAGTTAAAGCTACCCGCACAAAGCTTATCCTAACCCAACATAACCGCACGTAGCCTGACTCAAAATAACGAGCCGACGCCACAATTTCTGGCAGTCCCGGAGCCAAGCCGAAAATATTAGAGCACTGTGGTGTGCAGGGCGCCACCTAATAGCAGACAACAGCTCTAAAGTTGTAGCAATCATCTCCTACCCATACCAAACTTAACATACCTCAACCTGTTGTGCCGCGACCACTATTGCTGGTCTCCTCAGAGCCAAGCAGAACACATTTGTGGAAAGTAGAACGCAGAAATCCATAGAATCGCAGTGTATATCAGAAAAGTCAAAGCCACCTATTCCAAACCCAAACTAACAGAACATAAAGGAACATAGTATAAATCAAAGTATCGCGCCGAGACAGCAATTGCTGCCATCACCAGAACCAAGCATACCGTACTAGAGCTCAATAGAGCCCAGAAATGCACCGGATAGCCGTGCACAACGCAAAAGTTAAAGCTATCCTAACCAAACTTATCCTAACGCTACCTAGCCTAATGTAGCCTGACACAACAGAACATACCGAGAACGCTATTGCTGGCCATCCCAAAGCGAAGCTGAAAATATTGGAGCAATGTAGGTCGCAGGAATCCACCTAATAGCGGACTGTAGCACTAAAGTCAGGCTATGCTCTCCTAACCTAACCAACCTTAACGTACCAGAACGTAACGTAATTCAACCTAACGTGCCGCGATCACTATTGCTGGCCTCCCCAAAGCCAAGCGGAACACGTAAGCGGAGGGTGGAGCGTAAAAATCCATAGGATCGCAGTGTATATCAGAAAAGTAATAACTACCCAAACATAATGCAAACCAACACATCATATCCAAACGTAGCCTACATAAATCGAACATGCCGATACAATTATTGCTGCCCCCACCCCATATCCGCGCAGGACATTCTAGAGCACAGTAGAGCGCAGATATCCACCAAATGGCAGTGTACGGCGCAAAAGGGGAAGCTATCCTAACCAAACTTAGCCTAACCAAACCGAACCAAACGTAACGATCCAAGACCACTATTGCTGGCCTTGCCATAGCCAAGCAGTAAATATTAAAGCACTGCACGGCACAGAATTCTACCTAATAGCAGACAACAGCACTAAAGTCCAAGCTATCCTCCCCTAACATAACCAACCATAACATATCCAAACACATCGTAACACAACATGATATGTCGCAACTAAAGTCCAAGCTATCCTCCCCTAACATAACCAATCATAACATATCCAAACACATCGTAACACAACATGATATGTCGCGAGCACTATCTCTGGCCTCCCCAGAGCAAAGCAGAACATGCTAGTGAAGAGTATACAGCTGAAATCCATATAATTGCAGTATATATCAAGAAATTCAGACTTACCCAAACCTAACACAAGCAAACAGTACATAGCCAAACATAGCCTGATTGAACCTAACGTGCAGAGACCGCTACTGCTGCCCTCCCCAGAGCCAAGCATGCCATACTAGAGCACAGTAGAACGCAGGAGTTCACCGCATAGCAGTGTACAGCAAAAACGTTAAAGCTATCCTAACAAGACTTAGTCTAGTCCAACTTAACCTAACGTGACGTGACTCAACGCAACCTGCCTAGAGCACTATTGCGGGCCTTCGCAGGGACAAGCTGAAAATATTTGAGTACCGCATGACGCAGGAATCCACCTGATAACTGACAACAGCACTAAAGACAAATATCCCCCTCCTAACCTAACAAATATTAACGTGACCAAACCTAACCTAACTGAACCTAACGAGCCGCGACCACCATTGCTGTCGTCCCCAGAGTCAAGCAGAACACATGAGTGGTGAGTACAGCTCAGAAATCCATAGAAACGCAGTGTACATCAGTAAGGTCAAAGCGACCCGTGCCTAACCCAAGCAAACGGAACATAACCAAACGTTGCCTAAATCATTCTAACGCGCACAGACCACTATTGCTGGCTTCCCCAGAGCCAGAGAGAATATACTAGAGCACAGTAGAGCGCAGTAGTTCACCGCATTGTAGCGTATAGCACATAAGTGGAAGTATCCCGACCCATCCTGTCCTATCCTAACCTAACCAAACGTATCCCAACTCAACCCAAGGTGCCGATACAAGTATTGCTGGCCTCCCCAGAGCCAAGCAGAGCATATGAGAGCACAGTAGAGCGCCCAAACCCACCGAGCAGCTGTTTATAGCACAAAAGTCAAAGCTATCATCTCCCAACCTATCCAATCGTAACTTAACGGAACGCAACATGGCACAGCCTAATGTGCAGAGAGCACTGCTGCTGGCCTCCTCATTGCGAAGCAGGATATACGAGACGATAATTGTGCGTAGAAATCCACCGAATAGCTGCGTATAGCATAATTGAGCGTAGAAATCCACCGAATAGCTGCGTATAGCACGAACGTCAAAACCATCTGGCCAAACTTAAGCTACCCCTACCAAACTAACAGTAACGTAATTCAACCGAAAGTGTCGAGACCAGTATTGCTGGCCTACCAAGAGCCAGGCAGAAAGTACTAGAGCACAGTAGAGCGCAGAGATCAACGTAACAGCAGCGTATGCCGCGAATGCCAAAGCTACTCAAACCTTACACAGACTAACTTAACGTAACGACGTGTAACCTAGTTCTACCTAACATGCCGAGACCAATACTGCTGGCCTCCGCAGAGACAAGCAGGATATAGTAGTGCGTAGTGGAGACCAGAAAGCCTCCACATAGCACTGTATAGCACAAAAGTCACAGACACCCTAACCAAACCTGACCCATCCTGTCCTAACCAAATGTAGACCATCTAAACCTAACGGGCCGAGGCCACTATTGCTTGCTTCCCCATACCAAACAGAAAATATTAAAGGAGCGTAGTGTCCAGAAGTCCATAGAATGGCAGTGTGTAGCAGAAAAGTCAAGGCAATCCTAAACAAACCTAGAATAGCCTACCCTAACCAAGTGTAACGAAACCCAAGCTAACGTGCCGCGACCACTATTGCTGGCCACCACAGGGCGAAACAGAACACATCAGATCGCAGTAGAGAGCAGAAATCGTCCGTTTAGCAGTGTATAGCGCAAAAGTCGAAGCTGTCCAATCCTAACATAACCACACGTAACGTAACCAAACGCAGCCTAACTCAACCTAACATGCCGAGACCACTATTAATCGCTTCGCCAGAGACAAGCAGCATGTACTAGATCACAACAGGGCGTAGAAATCCGCCGAATCGCAGTGCATACCACGAAAGTCTAATCTATCCAAACCTTACCCAGACTAACCTAACGCAACGAAGCGTAACCTACCTCTCCCTAACGTGCCGAGACCACTTTTGCTGGAAGCCCTAGAACCAAGCAGAATATACTAGACCACAGTAGTGCGCAGAAGGCCAACAAGTAGCGGTGTACAGCACAAAAGTCGAAGATATCCTAACCGAACCTGACGCAACCTTACATAACCAAACGTAGAATAGCTAAACGTAGCGAGCCGAGACCTATATCGCTGGCCTCCCCAGGGCCGAGCAGACCATATTAGAGCACAGTAGAGCGCTGAAATACACCGCATAGCAGTGTACAACACAAATGTCGAAGCAATCCTAAGCAAACATAGCCAAACTTAACGAAACCAAACGTAACCTAATACAACATATCGTGCCACGAACGCTGTTGCGGGTCTCCCCAGAGTCAGACCGTGTATATTAGAGCAATGAAAAGCGCAGGAATACAACGAATATCCGTGTATAGCACAAAGTCAAAGTTGTCCTATCGTAACCAAACGTAACATCAGCAGACGTAACGTAACCCGGCCTGACATGCCGCGAAAGCTATTGCTGGCCCCACGAGAGCAAAGCAGCAAACAGCAGAGCAATGTAAATCTCTGAAATCGATCGATTAGCAGTGTATAGTAAAAAAGTAAGGGATATCCTAATCCAAGCTGACCCGACCCAAACTAATCAAACGTAACCAAACCAAACATAACGCGCCTAGCCCACATCTGCCGGCCTCCATACCGCCAAACCGGTCATATTAGTGGAGGGCATACCGCAGTGGTCCATAGAATATCAGTGTATATCGGAAAAGTCAGAGCTGCACTGACCCAACCTAACAGAGCGTAGCAAATACGAAAGTATCCCAACAAAGCCTAACGTGCCTAGACCACTTTGCTGACCTCCAAGAGCACATTAGAATATACCAGAGAACATTATTGCATAGAAATTCGCCGCACAGCAGGGTAAAGCACAGAAGTTATGGATATACTAACCAAACCTATCCAATCCTAACATAATTAAACGTAACATGACTCAACCAAACGTGACGCCGCCACTATTGCTGGCGTCCCCAGAGACCAGAAGAGAGTAATAGAGCACAGAAGAGCGCAGAAGTCAATAGAATAGCAGTATGCAGCAGAAAAGTCAAAGGCATCCTCACTAAACCCAACGCAACCTAACCTAACCAAAAGTAATCTATCACCATCTAACGTGCCGCGGTAACTAGTGGTGGCCTCCACAGAGCGAAGCAGAGCGTATGAGAGGAGAGTAGTGCTCAGAAATTCATAGAGTCGCAGTTTATTGCAGAAACGGCGAAGCTACCAAACTTAAGGAGAGCTAACGTAGCCGAACCAAACGTAACATGACACAACCTAACGTGCCGGGACCGCTACTGCTGGCCACCCCAGAGCCATGCGGAGCATAACAGAGCACAATAGGGCGAAGAAGCACACCGAACAGCAGTGTATGGCACAAAAGTCATAGCCACTCCCTCCTAGCCTAACCAGTGGTGACGTTAACATACGTAACATAACCTAGCTTGTCGTGCCACGTCTTCTATTCCTGGCCTCGCCAGAGTCGAGAGGTGTATAGTAGAGCAATGTAGAGCGCATGAATGCACCGAATATCCGTGTATAGCATAAAAGACCATGTTATCGTCTCCTAACCTAACCAAACGTAACATAAGGAAACGTATACTAATCCAACCTAAGCCGCCTAGGCCACTTCTGTTGTTCTCTCCATTGCCAAGCAGAACATATTAGAGGAGAGTAGAGCGTAGGAATCTACGGAATGGCAGCGTACGGTCGAAAGGCCAAATCTACCATGTCCCAACCTAACCAAGCTGTAACGAGACCAAACTTAACACAACCCACGCTGTCGTGCCGGGACCAAAATTGCTGGCTACCACAGAGCCAAGCCGTATATACTAGAGCACAGTAGAGAGCAGAAGGCTACCAAACAGCAGCGTATAGCACAAAGGTCGGAGATATCCTGACCTAACTTGACGTAACTTATCCTAACCAAACCTAACATAACTACAACTAAAAGGACGGGACCACAGTTCCTGGCCTCCCCAGCGCAATGCACAGTATATTAGAGCACAACAGAGTGCAGAAGTCCAGCGAAGGTCTGCGTGTAAAGCAAAGGTCAAAG